>NW_028190951.1:0-42376 GCF_048542155.1 Nylanderia fulva
TTATAATTATTAAAAACCCAAGAAATTTGATATATTATGCTATATTATTAATTCCTGTAAACATATTACACATCTTGTACATAATTTTATGTACAGTAAGAACACATGCTTCTTATTTCGCGAAGTAAAGGAAACATCGATGTTATTTTTTAATAATCGATTGTTACTCGATGTATCGATCAGCAAAAACATCGATTAAAATAATCGATGTTGTAATAAAAAGCATCGATTTCTAAACATCGAGTGAACATTGCCCTCCACTACTGCCGACCCTTAATAAAGAAGAAAAAATAACCTCTTGAACGAAAAAGAAAAGCGACAAAAACTTAAACCAGCGAAAGAGATGTATGCGAATGTCTGTGAACGCCGTGGTGAACAGGCGATGGATGGACGGATGACGTTCAGCGAGGAACGTGAGACAGCCCTGCCGAGAAATGCCGATAACCCATCACACCAGATTTCGTCAACATCTACGTCCGAGTCAACGAATAACGACGTCAAAGAAAGACTGGCGATAGAGGAGCGACTGGCTGCTAAAATGTTTTCCTATGAAATTGTTTGCTTCTTCCTCGCGATTACTTTTGCTGCCATGGCTGCTCTACATAGCTCGTGAGTTGTTCATTTAATTTTCATATAAATTTATATATATATGTATATATTTACTTTTTATTGTATTTATAGATTCGACCTTAAGTTTGTAGCGTCACAGACTGAATATCCTTGCTTACTAAACCGTTATATTATTCTAGATATTTCTTAATTTGAAAATTTTTTAAATTTCTTATTTTAAAAATTTTATTTTAATTTTTTTTAATTTAAAACATTTTTTATATTTTTATTTTTTTATCGTGTTGTTTCCTTCAATCTTTCTTTTTCTCTCTCAAAACAACGTATGCTAAAAACTTATATTACATACATATTGTATCACCACACTTAGATCATATAATAAAATGTGGTATTAAAAAAATGAATATAAAGATTCATAATAAAACTAAAAATTATATAACCAATTTTTAACATATGTTTCATTTATATAATTTATATAATTGAGTGATACAATATCCTTGCACTGTGAACCACTATATATTACTTTAGATTTCTTAATTTGAAAATTTTTTAAATATTTTCTTAATTAAAAAAATTTTTTAGTTTTATTATTTTTTTTCGTGTTGTTTTTTTCAATCTCTCTTTTTTCTCTTTCAAAACAATGTGTACTAAAAATTGATATTACATACGTACTGTATCATCACACTTAGGTTATAATACAATGAGTATTAAAATAATATAAAGATCCATAAAAATTTTATAATCAATCTTTAACATATGTTTCATTTATATTTATAGGATCATAATTGAGTGATACAATATAAGGATATAGAGAGCTTTCTAGCAAGAAACATATGTAGGATGCTTTCCAGCTATAACACAAGCCAACACAATTTATACACAGCTGAAATGCTGTATTTGATTGTGTTGTCGTTTTATGTCATTTCATGAATATCAATTTTTTTATCATTACAGAGCACAATTTTTTAAATTAACAATATTCTGGTAGGGGAGATAAACTTAAAAAAGCAACTATAAAGTGACTATTCTCTAGTAGTAAAAAGTAGAAAAACTAGTAATTTTTTTTACTCTATCATCAGAGAGCATGATAGTCTCATTAGATAATTTTTTCTAAATTTAAAAAGCCTTCTTTTAATTTTTTTTTAATTTACCTCCACAATGTGTATTTAGGTAGCAAGTGTATGTCATTTTTTACGTCGAATGACGTCATTAAACGGTATATTTAACGATAAAATGACAGTAAATTTAACAGTAAAAACGTCATTTTGACGTTTAACTTTAGAGGACGGGCGTATTTTTTCGTAAACTTTGTAATTTGAAGTAAGAACTTTTATATCTTTATTATAGTGTTGTACTATAAAAAAATAAGCGACCCTTATAGAACCAAAATATTGGCTTCTTGTCCTCTAAAGGTTAATGATGTCAATTTGTTATTTGAGTGTGTTCTGTTGTTGGAAAGTATTTATGGATATAATTGAACATGGATATGATTAACATTATAAAAAAACTTTTTTGGAACTTTTTTTAAAGATTTTTTAAATTTATGTGATAGCTAATTGTACTTCTTTTTTTTTGGTTGAAAGCTCTCGCAATAAATTATGTCTATATCTGTAATCAGCTTAATTGTTTTGTACTTGTTTATTATCATGAATTTTGTAGACCTCCCAAAATTTCCAAACCTCCTATAGCGAAACCTTTCTTCGCTCAGAGCTCCATAGTATTGGATTTCTATAAGGTCATTTAGATGCAATGATCGAAAGAATAACGCAGGCGGATTTTAGTTTGTTATGTATTACGCTCCTTGGGATGCGGAAAGCCAGGCTCTTCGTAAAGAATTTGAAAGCGTTGCTCGGTTTTATCATCCACAGGTATACGAGATTTGTAATATTATCTTACTCGCATTTTTTTACATATTGATTAATGCTTGCATTGTATCGTTTTTAGATATTCTTTGCAGCTATTAATTGTTGGCATCCTGATTCAGAATGTAGAGCACAATATAATAAAATTCATGGGCTATCCAGTGCTGATGCTGTATCCGGCCAGAGAATCTGGTATCAATTACAGAGGAATTCGCACAGCACCATACATGATTCATTTTCTAGATGCGCTTATGAATCCTATTGTCAGAATAACACATAAGGAACAACTAACAGAATTATTGATTGCCAATGATGTAAGTGTAATTTATAAATTAAAAAATTAAGTAAATTAAGTAGAAATTAAAAAAGATTATAACAGACTTTGTCTCATAATAGATGTTAAATACGTTTAAGAAAAAAATAATTTTGTTTAAAAACGAAACTTGTTTTTTTTTTTTTATAAAAAAACTATATTTTGTGGAAACAATATTTATTTTCTATTTACATCTCTAATAACAGTGTATTTTGTATCAATGATTATTAATAATTTACTAAAAATTTACAGGCAGTGGTTATAGGATATTTTAATTTTACAAGGTTGGATAAAACTCCTGGATATCGAGAGTTTTATAAAGCTGCAATACGATCACTGGAAAGAGATCCTAACAGAGAATTGGTATTTGCTGTAGTAACTAGTGCATCATCCAGTAAATTGCATTACGGAGTCTATAAGTTTCCATCAGCAAATTACTCATGTGGAATGAATCTTTAGTAAGTGTATAATATTTATATGTGAATTTTATACTTACTTTATGTAATACTTAGTCTTTATGAAACTATTCAGAGCTATCCAGAAAACAATGAATGGACGTGTGAGAATATTCTCAGTTGGATTAGCAGTTCTATTCATCAACCATCCCTTGGTTAACAACCTCCTGGTGCCAAAGCCCTTACTTTCGCACCTTATTTACACGAAGGACCTGTCTTATTTCTTTTTACACCACGGAATCCACTTCATACAGAAAATTATATTTACAATCTAGTGCGCATTAAAATTATTCCATAATTTATAAACATTTACTAATATAAAAAAATTACAATTGATTTGTATGATTTTTTTTAACTTTATTGCATATTTATGAAATGCATGAAATTAAGATTTAATTAAGGTGTTCAAGTTATATCGAAATATTTTTGTTCTTTAGATAAGAGAACTTGGCTTACAGTATTACAACTGTGCAGATAATATGCTAGTGAAGGATATAATCGATCGTTTGGAAATGAAACGAAGTACAGCAATGATCCGTCACTTTTCTAGAAATCAAGAATGTGCCCAACTCCTGAACAAGACCAATATTTGTACTGAACAAATAAAAGAATCCATTACTACCACATCAATTCAGCGATGGATTAATAATAGTTGTTGTGCAAATGTGGCGATGAATAAATGCGACATCTTGTGCAAGACGAAGGCGATGAATTCATTAGAAAAAGAGATCTATAGAGCTAAAAAGTATGATGATGTTTGCAAAGATACTGACGTATTCACATCTCCTATGATTGGACAACATGAAGAGCAGATACACAATTATAACAAGAATTCCAAGATAAAATTAGAGGAAAAGTCAAATTTAAACAGGTAACATTAATTATATATATGGACAAATTTTTATATACAAGCTATGCGAAAAGTCCCGGAACGGTTTAATATTTCGGAAAGGAAGTATTTTACGAACAAATATTTTAGATCAAAAATTGTAGTGTTTAAAAGTACCCATTTAATGGTTTGATCTTACCATAGATGGTATAGCCAAGGTCATATTAAGATCCATATTATTAAAATGGAATTACCATATTTTTTTATATAAATCGATTTCTCACAATATTCTACATATAAAGATATAAGGATAGAATGATCAAAAATTAAATAGTTTACGAGATATTTTATATTTTAATTTAACACAATTTTACATAAAGTATGAAATACATATTTTGTAAAGTATTCATTTTCTAATCTTACCTTAATACTTTTATGATACAAATTAATGAGAATTAATTGGTTTAAAGAAAACATAATTGATTTAAAAAAAGTATATAATTGTAACTAATAGCTACATACTAAACTATTAGCTACATACATCTAAAAAATATTTTACATATATATAAAAAAATGAAATGTATATATATTGTTTTAAGGGTACATACAGATATGAAGTATAAAACATCATTATTAAATGAAGAAACCGATTCACGATCTGCAAGCATTATAAGAAGAAATTTTTTAAAAGAAAGTTGCAAAAGATGGTTAGCCGGAAACGATTATTATCCAACATTATTTCCGCAGGATTCTTCAAGGAAATTTAATATCAGTTTAAAAGAATTGGTTTGCAAAACCAACAAGACATTAGCTTTAATAGCTATTGACAGTTTACATTATTCCCATTTTGCGGAACATCTTGGGATTGATCTCTCAAGGCGAAAAAATAAAACTACCGTTGTGATCTTAGATGCCGCAGTAAGTTTTAAAAGACGAGATAAAAAGATATTTTAAGGCTCCTAGCTCCTTGCCGCTGCCATGTTAGATTGATGTCAGAGGCGAGAAAGGACACGCTGAAATTCTTAGATGTCATTTTTAAAAGTGAAAAGATTTTGATGAAAAACTACTTCAAATGGCTTTATCACATTTTCAAAATATTCGAAAATTATTAACTGACGTTACAATTCCAACATGATCGGTGAGGAGCCAAGAGTTTTAATAATACATTTTAACATAATAATAAGTATGCTTTGAAGCATCATAAATTTTGATAGTTTAAAATTAGTTCCGTTCAAATTTCGAAATTTTCTTGATTTTTTTCAAATTACATGTGGCATTTTTGTCATTGCAGCTAGAAAGTCAGTACGTCATGCATCATAATTTCAGCGAATACACTCTCGTCAATTTCATAAACAGTTATACGCAAGGTTTGCTAGAGCGAACATTACGTTCGAACAATCCACAGCGCAACGAGACGCAAAAATTGAATGAAAAAAACCACAATAATGAAGAGAATTCGCATTCACAAATTCATGTGCTAGAACTAACAACGAAAACATTTTTGGACATAATTTTGGATCCAACAAAGGTCAGTTATGCAATGCATTTATTACCCTTTATAATTAGCAATGATAATATAACATAGTGTACATTTTATTTTGAAATATCTGGAAATCATGGGATTTTAGAAAAAATATATCGGGCCAAAAAGGTTTCGAGGGACATTAATATCATGACCTAGAATTGTCTTTGAATTTTTTAAGATCATTTAAAGATTGATCTAATTTAAAAAAAAAATAGAATCAGCCTAATTTTTTTTATTTTTGATATATGAGCAAAAAGTGAATAGTTTAGAGATGTTGATGATTTAGAGATTTTTCATACTTTAATTTTGATAATTTACATAAACTATCAAATATATATATATATATATATATATATATATATATATATATATATATATTATCTTGCCAAATGTTCATTTTTCGTTAAGGGGTTAGGCCAGTCTAGAGTCCTCAAAAAAGGCCTAACTTTGACAATTTATTCTGGGAGTAAGGAAAAAGAAATGGAATTTCTCTCTTTCAGGCTTTATTAAACATGTATTTGAGTGTATAAAAAAATTTTTATTATGACATTTTGATACAAAATGGCGGCTACTGGGCCAATCTTCGGAATCACCTTTTTCAAGAGGGCCTCTACGGGCGACGGTGATTCTAGGAACTCGTGCTATCTGAAACAAAATAAAGAACGGGATTTTAATCTACATAAGATTTGCTAGTAAAGTACGTATGTTTTTAGCTTTACATCAATTTTTCGCAAAATGGCGGACTTGTAAAAAAAAGGTTCAATTTTTGACCGAAAAAATGAGCAGTAAATTGTTTATAAAAAAAAGTTGCAATGATAACAAAAAAATCGTACGTAGTTTACTAGATAACGTTACTGTGAAGCTACAGTTAAAATTTCAAGTGGATACGTGCGATAGTCTCCGAGTACCATCGTCGCCCGATTTGAAAAATGCAGTTTCAAGAAAAACGCGTTTAAAGTTTTACGTGCTGAAAATTTTGTTATACCTTCAGTCTGCAATGCCTGCGCCGTACATTTCACCTTCCATGGACACGTGGAACTCATCTTCTTCCTTTCTGGATGCCTTCTGTTCGATTCTAGATCTTCTTGCAGCATCTGAGAGCGAACGATCGGATAATTTGATGCGGTTTTGATCAGTCTCTTGACAGTAATTATAGCAGTTTGGTCCAATTTTGATGCCTATGTTCTGCATGACTCTCATGGCACTTGTGAGGCCATCATTATAAGTACCTGCAGCAATATATACAGCTGTGTCAAGTACATTTTTGCCACTGGATGTCACTTTTGGGGCCGTCGACCATACTGTAGCGTTGAAACTCTCATTACTGTTTTGAGTGAAGCCGCCTATGCAACGAGTGAGTAGGTCATCACTGGTTAATTTTTCATAAATTGGAGTTATAGTCTTGTACACTTCTTCATGTAAAGGTGGTTTATGTGTATATTCGTCCAAAGTTCCAGTGGCCTTGGCCCTTTGCCACGAGCACCACGAATTTTCTCCGCTCGGGCAGTGATCGTGCTTGGGCTTGGCATCTGTTGATAATTTGTGATCTAGCGTTGCGTAGATCGCAGTCCTCATTTTCTCTACAGAATCATGATTTCTGCGTATCGCTAGACCATAATAAATTGACAGTTCATCGACCAATTTGCCAGTTAGTTTACCTTTTCCGCCGAGGCCCTTTGTTTTCTTTTTTAAATTCCGGAGATGCGTACCCATGCGTTTCTGGACGTGATCGATACACTCTTTTTTCTGGACAATCGAATCTTCATAAGGTGATGAATTTACAATACCCGTATATGTCTTAGAGTCTCCATCTCCGATATAGCTAGTATATTTCAGGTTGTGTAAAGATTTAGAGCGCTGGAACATTTCGCAAACAGCATTGACTTCCATGAGGCCCGAAGAGCCCTCGTGGTTAGCTTGGCATTCGTCGGCATGGGTTTCCAACCATTCCTCGTAATTTGCTGTACCTTCCTTCGTTTTCCAAAATTCGCATGCTTTACAGTACTTACATTTTACCGAAACGTCCACAACTTTACCAGTCTTCCATCCAATTAGCGAGACGAATCCAAAAAGCGACGAGAATCCTCGTTTTCGCCATGATCCATCACCGGACACAGCTATTCCTCCGGAGTTACTCGATTCATCGGTTTTTTCTTTTTCCTCTTGAGCAGCTTTCTTCATACTTTGCTCACACATTATTTCTGCACCACTATGAATACATTTCACTAAAGAGTCATAAAATGAATGAAAAATCGGCCGTGGAAGATCCATGAATGCACAAAATTTTTGTATGCCGTGTAATCCCACTCCGATTAATCGCATTGCAAGAATGATTCTGCGATTAATTTCGTATGCTTTATCAATAAATGAACAGCTCGGAACAAAAACTTTATCGCATTCTTTACACGTAATCACAATCTTGAAACCCAAGCCACGATTTCCCGTTTCAGTAAATTCTACATCGGACTTACACTTTTTACAAACAACTACTTGAGAAATTGCTGTAAACACTGTCAAAAAGTCTATCATCCTGTATCCAACACTAGGATTCACTTCAATATCATCTGAATTATTTGCAGATAATTTCTTAGCAGACGTACCAACGTTCTCACTAGGCTGCTCCATTTCAAAGCGATTTAACGGACGCTGCCGCTTTGAAATGCTTGGTCCATCTGCTTTGGATTTCCGTCCTCTTTTGCACCGAATAAACTGGCTTCTTGTCATCACTCATATTGTTAACAATGATAGTTTATCAGTAAAAACCACTGTAGTCAATAAAATAAAATAATTCGTTAAAGCAGAAAAATTAACGAAAACAAAAAGAAGCGTTCACGCGTGGTGTCGTTTTTCAGCTGTCTGACTCACACACAAGCCCACACATACAGCTGTATTGATAAACAAACACTTCCTAACGACCTTTTGGGGAACAATTATTGGCCCCGTTAGTACATTAGTGCAAAGAGTAAGGTAAAAAGGGGACAAAAGGAAGCCCGCCGCGGCAAGTAGAAAATGCGCTCGTCGCCCGCTCCGAACGCTTCGACACTACAACGGATTGGACAGGGAAAAAATTGTTTTTTCACTATTCTACCAATTGAATAATGTTTTTAGGACCCTAGGGGGAATTTAAGCCAATAAAAAAAATTTCGATTTTTTGAAAATCCTAGACTGGCCTAACCCCTTAATCTTACTTGATTAATGAAAGGAATAATTTGGTATAAAAAAAACTCAATTATTTTTTGTAAACATGTAATTAGCAAGTAGCAGCTAATTTTTCTTTACATAAATTAATTTCTCTCATTTTGTGCATAAAAGTATAAAGATAACATCGAAAAATGAAAATTTTATGAGATACATCATAATTTATGTAAAATTATATTAAATTAAAGTATAAAATATCTCATTAATTATTCAGTTTTGGCTATATGACTCTTATAATTTTTTATATCGAATATTTCGAGAAATTGATATAAAAAAAATTAAGGTGATTCTACTTAAAAATAAAAAAAAAATAGATTGACCTAAAAATTATCTTGGAAAATGCTACCAAAGACAATTCTAGGTCACGATATTATGTCCCTCTCGAGACTACAACTTTTGCCTGTTACATTTTTTTAAATCCCGTGATTTCCAGATAATTGAATTTTCAAAATAAAAGTTAACACTGTACAATGATTTCAATGCATAATGCATTAATGTTTTTTATAGGACGTCGTTGTAATGTACTATTCTCCTTACTGTGGATTTTGTAGTGCTATATCATATGTATATTTAACAGTTGCATATTACTTATCCAATATGGATCATCTAATCTTTGTAAAGATTGATGGGGACAATAACGATTTACCATGGGAATACAGCATGAATCGCTTTCCGTCCATTTTATTTTTTCCTGCAAAAAGGTGCGTTAACTTTTGCCTTCAGCAATTTTTAGTTCTAAACTTTTTTGAATGTGATACTTTTATTATATTAAAAAAACTTGTATTTTATATTTTATTTATTTTACACTCTTCTGTTTTGTTTTTTCCTATTTTAATTATCAAAAACAATTTTTATTTATATATTTTTAATTTTATTAAGGGAATTCCTCAATTTTATTACCAATAAAATTACTATTTTCATATTTCTAGTCTCTTGTCGCATTAATTTGACATAATTAAAAATGCTTTTCCTTAATTGCAAAATGCGCATACATCAATAATCCTAAAAAGCTTCGGTTTTATATACAAAATAAAAAATAATTACGAAATTATTATCCTAAAATTGTCCTATTTTATTGATAAAACGATCATTTTTCTACACTCTTTTCTTTTTTACTGGTTGAATAGAATAATAAATACTTTTCCACGATTAAAGTACATATACAGGGTGTGCTATAGAAAATTGTTGAAACTAATCAGTTGTCATTTTTTAATACAAGCAATTATTGAGAAAATAAAAATTGTGTTGAAAAGAGAAAAGTCTACAGTTTTAATGGTTTTATAAATAAAATGTTTGTATACCAGTATATTTTATTGATAAAAAATAATGAAAAAAAGTGTTAATAACCACATAAAATCACATAAATTAATGATAAATATTTTCAACAGTGCCAGATTTAATAGCAGCTATTAAAATCGTCAATAACATTAAAAATGACATGATAGAAAAAGTTTTTATGAGGTTTCGTAAAAGAACAGAATTTTCTACAAATTCAAATGGTGCGCACTTCGAAAAGATTTATCATTAGTTTACATATGTGCTTATTAGCTTTTTTCATTACTTTTTTCATTATTTTTTATCAATAAAATAAACTGGTATACAAACATTTTATTTATATCCATTAAAAATTGTAAACTTTTCTCTTTTGCTACGGGACACCCTGTAGAAACAAAGCCGGAACTTACCAATTTTGTTATAAACAAAAAATTTACATTAAATTTTTTTTTTACTTTAATTGTGAAAAAGCATTTATTCTATTTAATTAATAAAAAGAAAAATGCGCAGAAAAATAAATGTTTTATTGCTAAACAGTGTTGTGCTTAGATAATTTAAAAATTAGCTAGATAAAGATGAGATAAAAATATGTAAATTTATCTTAGATAAGATAAAGATGATTTTGTTTTAAATATATTTAGATAAAATATAAAATTATATGGCGATTTATCTAGATAATTTTCTAGATAATAATTTTTAAGACTGCTTATGTAAACACAGTTATAAAAAAAAATGTAAATTATAAAAGGAATATAAAAATGTGTTCATATTTTTATTTATAAATTTTTATCGCTTACTGTTTAAGTTAGATTATTTAAATATTTTATGTGCTATGATTCTAAACCAAAATTATCTGAAAATTATTCTAGATAATTTAGTAAAGATAATACTTTTTTTCATGTAAGATGCAGATATAGATAATACATATTTTTATTATCTATAATAAAGAGATGACGCCAAAATTTCATCTAGATAATCATCTATATAATTTTATTTACATAACAGCAAACTCTGTCGCTAAAACAGACCGGCTTTAGGGCTAAGATCACCTTAATTATCATTATTTAAAAACAAGTTTTAATATATCTAATAATGTTTACTTTTGATTGAAATTTTAGGAAAGAGGACAGCACCGTATTTCCATTTTCCATTCCTATTACCATTCCAAATTTACTGAACTTTGTACTAGCGAACTTAAACGGCGATTCCCACGTCGAAGCTTTGATCAACGTCTGTCAAGCGGGAACCGGCGAAGCGCCGGATAAATGCATCACCAGGACACGACGATTGTGTTTAGATATTATCGAGCAACTTCTGCAGGATTACAGAAAGTTAAGGCGGCACTTGAATTTTTTGGATAAAAAAGTTGCGCGCAATAAACGTAAGATCATTCTTCTAAAATTAGAGCATATCAAGGATATTCATTTGATTTTGGGTTCTACCGTTGATCTTGATCGAAAGAGAGATCGAACGAAGGCGCAATTGATTAAGAGAAAGTTTCAAAAATACTATAGCGCTATTGGATCGTTAGAAAATGATAAGACGGAAAGCCGGCCTTTTGCTATTAAGGATGCCGCGCGTACGCCAACTGCTAAACATAAATTGATGAGAAGCGAATTGTGATATAGATTTTGCCTTGCAAATCTAGATATGTCTTTGCTATGATAAATATATATATGTATATATGTAATAATAGATATTAATATGAATAGATATTTTGGAATACTCTCGATATTTCAGTAATTAAATTGATATCAAATTATAAATAAAGATAGACTTTTTTAACTTGACTATCATTTCTTATTAATATAAAAGAGGAAAAAATTTGTTAATGAAAACATAATTAGAACCAGTAATTTTACAATCAACTTTATGTAATAAAATCATGAAAAAGGATGTATAAAGTTCTTGTAAATAAGATTGAATATAAGAGTGTGTCAGTAAATATTACCAAATTAAAAAATACGATTAACTGTTTAATTTAAGATCCTAGCATATATTTCATTAAATATAAAATATGCAGGATAATTTTTTTAAATGCAAAACTTTTAATTGTATAAATATTTTCAAAGATAAAATTCTTACATATATGCAAAGTAAACACATCTAATATATTTTCCAATTCTAGTCACAGCAAAATTAAAAATTTATAGTCTAAGCATTTAGATTTCCTTATATATTTAAATTATATTAATTAATTGATTATAATAAAAATATTAAAATATTGAATGTTATCAAAAAATATTTGAAATTAATAAAATATAAGTATAATGACTAATATAAGATTTGAATTTAATTATCCAAAAATAACCAAGTCCAATCCAAGTAGTAAATTATTTTGATATCAAATGATATGCATTTGTTATTTGAGAAGTCGAGAGCAAATCTTGTTAAATACCTGCTATAAATTGTCAACAAAATAGCTATGTACTTTGATATGGGAGCTGTTATTACTAATTAGATTGATATTTAAACATTTTTAATATATTTGAGCCTGTCATTTAATTCTATCTATTTAAAGCCAATGTTTAATTAGATTATTAGATAATTTAATTAAAAAGTTTAATTCTTACATAATAAATTATATTTAAAGTTTTATAAATTATTATGTAATTACTTTTACAACTTATTTTATAAATTATTTAATTAAGTCGAATTCAATTGTTTGCTATAATGTATATAATGATATTATATTTTACAAAATAATATAAATTAATGTAAATAAAATTAACATATATTCAAATTTATAAGAATATATACATATATAATTATTTATTTTATATAATAAGATAAAAAAATGTGTACATAAATAAAAGTAAATCTTTAAAAGCATAATCTTTATTTCGAAAAATTGTTAAGATTATTTATTATATATTCACTTTATTCATCCGTTGCTAATAGGTATCAGATAATAGAAAATTTCAGATATACTTTATAGAAGATAACAAAAACAAAAAACAATTTGCATTAAAAAAAACAATTTATATTGAAAATAAAATTAAATAAAATAATTAAAAATAATAAAATAAATAAAAAAATATATATATACATATATAAAATATATATAAATATATTAATAAAAATATAAATAAATATACATATAACTAAATATAAATATTAATAAATATATATATGAGAAATTGAGAAACATCTGTTTTAAATTGTAACGAAAACTAATGGTAGTATGAAGAACCTGCCTGCGTTTTTAATGTATTATTTTAAGGTATTATTTTTTATTATAGGATTTTTAAGGACATTTTCTAATTATATATATTATTGTAAAATTGAAAAAATTGTAACTAACTAAATAACAAATTATTTTTGTACCCCATAGTTCTCACTTGATACGGACCAAAATCAATGATCGAAACGTCGTGATCTACATTCTTACAATCTTGCTAGTTTGGTCGTTAAATAATAAATAAAGAAGATTAATAAATATGAATATAAATATGATGTTTTTTAAATCGGCCAACAGAACCAAAGCACGAAAAATTAATTATTCGGAATTATATCTCTTGGTTTGAGATCACTAAGTTCCATATATAAATTAATCTCGAAACTTACATATAGAGAAATAGGCGCGAAAAATATAGGTCCGAAAAGCCGCTGAAGCGGGAATTGAACTCGCGTCTTTCACTTTCCGGGCGACTGCTCTTACCAACTAAGCTATTCAGACCCTTTCGATCCTATATTTTTCATTTGCCTTTTAGTAGATGTTAGTAAATTCTTTCTGATTAATAAATATATTAATACTGTGGCTCATGTATATTCATTCCACAGACTTCTATAGAAGTCTGTGATTCATTCATAATGACGACACGTGATCAGCTGCCATATTGTCAGATTTTTCACGCATGCGCACTGGAATTTTATACCCTGATTTTCGACTACTATTTGATCATTTGATGCTACTTGTTAAATGTCCACGTTGCTTTCGCTGCCCGGCTAGCTATTCGTGATATTTTAGGTTACTTCACGCAATTTAAATTTTAAAATAAATTTTTTGTATCAAGAAATATTGGTTTAATTGATTGTTACTTTTTGAAAATTTTCTCATAACATTTTTATAACATTTTTCATATATGTATCTATTAAAACATGTAACAAAAAAGTGTTTTATATAAATTAAATATTAATAAAAAAATATAATTTACAGAATTTATGCATGCAATATAATATACAATGTGCTGACTTAATGTATTTTTGTTAGAAATACAGTAAAAATAATTATAAATATATGCATGTATGTAACATATGTGTGTATATATATCCTGTTTTTGCATTTAAAACTTCAGAAAATGATGCAATTATGATTATTGAAACAATCTACTTGCAACAATAATTAATTTACAAGTTGTTAATACATATTTAAAATAATGTTGTTTAGGAAACTGTGAAGATCTATAAAAAGGAGCAAAAATGACCTTGACATGGATTGAGAAGTATAAACTCATTACTAGAAATCTTGGAGAATGGTTGGGAGATGAAAAACTGAAAAGTATCCTGAAGGAACGTGATCTCAAATTGTATTGGGGTACAGCTACAACTGGGAGGCCTCACATCGGCTACTTTGCACCTATGTTCAAGATAGCTGACTTTCTACGAGCTAGAGTAGAGGTGACAATTCTCTTCGCCGATCTTCATGCATATTTGGATAACATGAAAGCACCCTGGGAACTTTTGGAGCTACGTACTCAATATTATGAAGCTGTAATCAAGGCAATGTTGAAGTCCATCGATGTTCCGTTAGACAAATTAAAGTTTGCCAAAGGCACGGATTATCAGTTGTCAAAGTAAGTTGGCCAATTGTACCAAGACTCCTTGTACTTTGTTATACAATTATCTGTTTTTTTTATACCATTCGATTTCAGTCGATTGGTCCCATTATTCCATGCAAAGAAGTATTAAAGTCTGAAGTACCGAAAACTGAATATTTTACAAGATATTTTATATTTTATGTAAAAAAGTTGATAACTTTAAACCTTTATAACTCAAAAAGTACTCCATAAAAAATATTATAAGATTTTGGAAAGTACTTGAAATAACCGACAAGAATATGCAATGAAAAATAGGTAGTTCCATTTAAGAAATTGAAGATGGTCTTCACATGACCTTCAAATGGCTATTCAAGATCAAATCAATGGCACGATCTTATGTCCTCAAAACCCTACAACTTTTGTTTAAAACATTTTTTCGTATCTAAAGCCATTTCCAAGATAAAGAGCTCGGGTCAGACTTTTGAGACACCCTGTAATACATCTTTCTAAAGTGATATTGTTAATAAACTAAAATTATTATATTTTTTTTCAAGGGAATATACATTAGATGTTTATCGTTTGAGCTCGCTTGTGACAGAGCATGATGCAAAGAAAGCTGGTGCAGAAGTTGTCAAGCAGATCTCTAATCCTCTACTATCCGGTCTTCTTTATCCAGGATTACAAGCACTTGATGAGCACCATTTGAAGGTAGACGCGCAATTTGGTGGCGTGGATCAGAGAAAAATTTTCACTTTTTCGGAAAAATATCTGCCTATGATGGGATACGAAAAATGTATCCATTTGATGAATCCAATGAGTCAGTATTAATCGGGAAAAAAATGAACAAGAACTTCTTCATATTGTTTTAAATATATTGTTATTTTCATATTTCTTTCCAGTTCCCGGTTTGGCAGGTGCGAAAATGTCTTCGTCCGAAGAAGATTCCAAGATTGATCTGTTGGACAATGCTGCGACGGTGAAGAAAAAGTTAAAGAAAGCGTTTTGCGAACCTGGAAATGTTACAGACAATGGGGTCTTAGCATTTTCCAAACACGTTATATTCCCATTATTTAAAGATGATGATATTTTCAATGTACCAAGAACTGCAGAATTTGGTATGTAATTTTTATTTTGTCATGCTGCTTGAGGCTGTTTTAATTTTTAATTTATTTTTAAAAAATGATAAAATTAACAAAAAAAAAAGAATAAAATTTAATATTATCTGTAATTTTTTCAGGTGGCAATGTGTCCTTTTCAAAGTATGAGGATTTGGAAGCCGCCTTTGTGAAGCAGGAGATACATCCTGGTGATTTGAAAAATGCTGTAGAAATATACATCAACAAACTCCTGGATCCAATAAGAAAGGAATTCGAAGCAAACTCAAAGTTAAAATTACTTGCAAGCAAAGCATATCCTCCATTAAAAAAACAAAGTAATTTAATTTTGTTATGTGTATTTTATGACAAAAATTGTTTTTGACAGCATATATATATATATATAGGGTGTCCTATTTTAATCAATCACCCTCAAAAATTTTCATTTTTGATTATACAACAAAATGTTTTAAACAAAAAGGGTGCCTCTTAAGGTCATTTAAAGGTCATTTATATTTTTTAAATTGAACTACTATATTTTTTTTATATAAATCGATTCCTTGTAATTTTTTACATAAAAAGTTGTAAGGATAAGATGACAAAAAAGTAAATAATTTTATTTTTAAAAAATATGGTAAAATTAACTCCATAAGTAACTCCATATTTGACGTGTCCTTTAGAAAACAGTCGATAATGTTATTTTCCATTCCCTCTTAAATCAAACCACTTTTATTTGAAGCATTTTGTTGTACAATTAAAAATAAAAAGTTTATAGGCATGATCAATTAAAATGAAACACCCTGTATATGATTAGTTTCAAATATATTATATAATAATAATATATAGTATTGCTAATAACTAATTGCAATCTTTGGTCATTATTTGATTTATTTAGAAGTTGTAGAGGTAGAAATTACTCCTGCGAGATTGGATATCCGGGTGGGCAAAATAGTCGAAGTTAAAAAGCATCCAGATGCGGACTCACTCTACATTGAGAAAATAGATTTAGGCGAATCAAATGGTCCACGTACCATAGTCAGTGGATTAGTTAACTTTGTACCTTTGAATGAGATGGAAAACAGAATGGTGGTGATCCTTGCCAACTTAAAACCAGCGAATCTCAGGGGAATTTCATCACATGGAATGGTTCTCTGTGCTTCAGTGTAAATATTCTATTATGTAGATAATATTTTTTAATGCACTTTTCATACATATATTTATTGTACAAGAAATTATATAATTTTATAAAAAAATGTAATAATTTTATATTGTTATTAATTACAAATTAAGATAGAAAAAGTATTACGATGACTAAAATATAATTCAATATTATATTTTATATATAGTGAGGAACCAACAAGGCAAGTAGAGCCTTTGAGACCTCCTGCAGACAGTATGCCTGGTGATAAAATTATTATCGAGGGATATAAAGATGGGACAGCGGATGATGTGTTAAATCCAAAGAAGAAAGTGTGGGAAAAGCTGCAGGTACATACATATGTTGATTATTTAATGTGCTAGACATCTTATTGAATCTTTGCATTATATGCATTTCTTAATTTAATTAAGAAATTAAGATAAAAATGCATTTTATAGTAAAATACGATATGTTATTAGGTTGATCTTGTGGTAAATGGAGATGGTGTAGCCTCTTGGAATGGAAACCCACTGCTCACTTTGACGGGTGGCAAAATAATAAGTGATACTCTCAGAAATGTTCCGATTAAATAATGAAGTTATAATTAGCTTTATTTTTCATTACATCAATTAGCTAGAAATCTGTTAGTTTTGATCATGAAATGTTTCGCTTTTTATATTTTTCTAGCACTTAATAGGCGTACACACTTTAATACACACAAAAGTAGAATTATAAAAGTTTGATCAACAATAATTTATATATGTATAATATATATACAATATGTAAAATAAATAAATGCAACCTTATAATTATTAATAATATCTAATAAGATATACTGGATAACACAATTTTATCATTTAATGTAAAAAAATGTAATTTCAAATAAAGAAGTATTGTTGCTGCAATTTATATAAAATGTTGCCTAATTAAACCATAAGTTATTTAAATATAATCAAATTTCAAAGTGATAAATATAAGGCCAACTTATCGAGCTGAATATTCGAGATGTTCAGTCAACTACCATTTATTACATGTATAAATTATAAAACTACAGTCATTATATTAAAACTAACGCAAATTACAATCATTCTATAAACGTTTCGACCGCACGCGGTCTTCTTCAGTATAATTATTGAAATATAAATTCTTACAATTCACATAATATCGAAATTTAATTATAGTTATTCAGAATCAAGAGTTTTTGAGTAATTAACGCGTGTTTCAATCCGTCCTGTCCAACAATGTTCGCCTCGATATGATCCCTGATTTTGTTCAGATCTCGGATAGTTTCATCGTTAATATGCGAGAAATTAACCCGTTCCGTAGGCGCTGCGATTTATAAAAAATTACCGATCAACGCATGTCCAAATTATAATATGTATCCCCTACAATTGGTAGTATGCTTACCTATCATCGTTCTTCTTGATAATTTTGCTACTTATTAACAGTTATTAAGGATGACACATAACAAACCAACAATACAGAAAGACAGCTCATTTTAAACTCTACTTGATCGGAGAGCGTGCGTGTTTATATATGATCTAATATCTATGTTTTACTCGTTAATGTCCTATTTGTCCTATTATTATTTCTTGTTCGCTAATATATCCAAAATATCAAAATACGACTCGCTAAGTAACTCAGTATCTTTGTTTAAATTTAGTCCATTTTTTTGTTCCTTGATATGTAGCATCTCAGAAATGAGTCTTTTATAATAATTATTTTCGTTGTCCATGATCTTAACATTGTCCCAATTAAAAGTATGATGTTCATTTATTATGTGTTCAGAAATTACTGAATGTTTCGTTGAGTCCAACCTAATATTATTTTTATGTTCTTTTATTCGCGTCTGCAATTGCCTCTTTGTTTGGCCTACATAAGATGCATTACAATTATTGCAACTGATCTTATAAACCACATTCGAATTGCATGGATGTTTAGTTTTATCTTTCTGCGCTTTAATAATATTATCCAGTTTGTTGAGACATCTATACCCTACCATACAATTTTTATTTTTTACCGAGGAAACAATCATTTCTGAGATC
The DNA here is from genome assembly GCF_048542155.1 of Nylanderia fulva. NCBI lineage: Eukaryota > Metazoa > Arthropoda > Insecta > Hymenoptera > Formicidae > Nylanderia > Nylanderia fulva. The sequence goes on from NW_028190951.1 coordinate 19,062, forward strand.
CCATCTATATACGGAATGACAAAGAATTTTTTATTGACCGAGTCATTTCTTATACTTTTTGTTCTTTCTATGTTGGCCTGTCTCTCTATAATGCTCCCCTTAGATATGATGTGTTCTATCCGATGATTAATTTTGTTAAAAATCAGATCAAGAGGGTAACCATTGCTTCTGAGTATATTAATAATTAACTCCAAATTTTTATTAAAAAATAGTGGATGTGATAGCAATAGACATCTGTCTACAAGGTTATATATTATTCCTATTTTGTGGCATAGTGGGTGGTTTGAATAAAATGATAACGTCCTTCCTGAGAAGGTTTCTTTTTGATACCAGTCTATATATATTTTGTTATTAATAATTTTAAGTGATAAATCTAAGAAATTCAAGCTATGGTTAACCTCTTGTTCGACCGTGAATTTAAGTCTTTCATGATAGTTGTTAAAATTATTCACAATCTGAGTCATATTAGTCATAGAGGTGGCCACTATTATGTCATCCACATAACGAAAATAAAACAAACATTCCAAATTCAACGCTTTGAGAACTGTATCCTCAAGATCTTGCATAACCAGGTCTGCAATAATTGGTGATAACGGTGACCCCATAGGGGTCCCAAACGTCTGTTTATAAATTATGTCATCAAATGTAAAATATGTAGAAGTCAATATGAATTTTATACCCCCCAAAAATTCGTTTTTCGGTATTTTAGTATTTATTCCAATGTGATCCCATCTATCGTTAATACCGTCAATCGCAAGATCCAGAGGAACGTTCGTAAACAAAGACACCACATCCAAGGAAAACATCCTATCATTCTCATCAATCTTTTTACCAGACAATATGCTGTACAAATCAAAACTATTATTAATATGACTTTTCGCTTTGGGTAGACTAGTTCGTAAGGTGTTTTGTAAAAACGAAGCCAGCGAGTATAGAGCTGTATCAACCGATGAAACTATGATTCTAACTGGATAGTTTTCCTTATGGATTTTCGGTAATCCATACGCTTTTGGAAGGAGAGAATCACTACAACGTAATTTATAATATTCGTTTTTTGAAATATAATCTTCCTTAAGCCATCTCTTCAACAAATCATTCAAATCGTTCTCTATTTTTTTGCACGGATTTTTTTTAACAATAGTGTAAGTGTTGACATCTTTTAAAACGTTTTCCATTTTGTTAATATAATGAGATCTTTCCATTGCCACCGTAGCATTACCCTTGTCCGCGCGTGTGAATAGAACATTCGGATTGTCTTTACAAAATTTTATTAAATCTCTGTGTGCACCAAGTAATTTTTGTTGACTTACGTCATTTTTATCCTTCGTGTTCAGAAGTTGTGCAAATTTTGGAACCGCGATATTTCTGATTGTTGTGAGATTATTAATATTATTTCGTTTGCTATTACTCTCTATGTCCTTGATGAATTCATGTATCGCTGTTTTTTTACTAATATTCGGAAGACAGAATTTATCACCCATTTGCAACAGATTAGAAACGTTAGGCGGAATGTCTGTGTTGGAAAGATTAACAAACCATTTTTTATTAGTATTTTCCAAAGGGTTAATTGTATCATTGAAAAATTTATTGGCTTCTATGTGTATATTGATCTCCTTGGCATCATTAGTGATTGCCCTGAGAGAATTTTGTGATATTTTCGTCGGTTGTGAAGTTTCAAAATGTAAAGAACAATGTATATCTATAGGTTTGATGCTGTTGATATACTTATAGTGTTGTTTTCTCTTAAGCCAATTGAATTTCTTTTCGTGTGCAGTAACCAATCTGTTGTGGCAATTTTTAAAAGCAATGTTATGATGTTCGAAAATTCTATTCCACGCGAGTACAGGTAAACGATTAAATAACCCGCTGGTGAGATGAAAAATCCTATTTTGTAATGACTCTACCTGTCTATGCAAATCAAAGATTTCAATGCTCATCGCATTTGTTTTGAATTTGTACAACATACTATCTAGTCTTCTGATCGATCTGTGATGAAAAACGTTAAATTTAATGCGGCAAAAACCTTCTAAATGTGTAGGAAAAATATCGCCATTTTTACAATTTCTTAAAAATTCCAATTTTGCTCTCGCTCTTATTAACAAGTAATTCGCATTAATCCATTGTTTAAAATAATCTGCGGTTATTCTTCCAAAAACTCTATGAATAAAATTAAAATTAAAATAGTAATCAGTCCGTTTTGTGTTAAATTGACGCATTGTAAGGCCAGCGTATATTAAAAATAAATTAATACAATTGTCGCTCGTATATTGAAAACAAAGTGATAAATATAAGGCCAACTTATCGAGCTGAATATTCGAGATGTTCAGTCAACTACCATTTATTACATGTATAAATTATAAAACTACAGTCATTATATTAAAACTAACGCAAATTACAATCATTCTATAAACGTTTCGACCGCACGCGGTCTTCTTCAGTATAATTATTGAAATATAAATTCTTACAATTCACATAATATCGAAATTTAATTATAGTTATTCAGAATCAAGAGTTTTTGAGTAATTAACGCGTGTTTCAATCCGTCCTGTCCAACAATGTTCGCCTCGATATGATCCCTGATTTTGTTCAGATCTCGGATAGTTTCATCGTTAATATGCGAGAAATTAACCCGTTCCGTAGGCGCTGCGATTTATAAAAAATTACCGATCAACGCATGTCCAAATTATAATATGTATCCCCTACAATTGGTAGTATGCTTACCTATCATCGTTCTTCTTGATAATTTTGCTACTTATTAACAGTTATTAAGGATGACACATAACAAACCAACAATACAGAAAGACAGCTCATTTTAAACTCTACTTGATCGGAGAGCGTGCGTGTTTATATATGATCTAATATCTATGTTTTACTCGTTAATGTCCTATTTGTCCTATTATTATTTCTTGTTCGCTAATATATCCAAAATATCAAAATACGACTCGCTAAGTAACTCAGTATCTTTGTTTAAATTTAGTCCATTTTTTTGTTCCTTGATATGTAGCATCTCAGAAATGAGTCTTTTATAATAATTATTTTCGTTGTCCATGATCTTAACATTGTCCCAATTAAAAGTATGATGTTCATTTATTATGTGTTCAGAAATTACTGAATGTTTCGTTGAGTCCAACCTAATATTATTTTTATGTTCTTTTATTCGCGTCTGCAATTGCCTCTTTGTTTGGCCTACATAAGATGCATTACAATTATTGCAACTGATCTTATAAACCACATTCGAATTGCATGGATGTTTAGTTTTATCTTTCTGCGCTTTAATAATATTATCCAGTTTGTTGAGACATCTATACCCTACCATACAATTTTTATTTTTTACCGAGGAAACAATCATTTCTGAGATCCCATCTATATACGGAATGACAAAGAATTTTTTATTGACCGAGTCATTTCTTATACTTTTTGTTCTTTCTATGTTGGCCTGTCTCTCTATAATGCTCCCCTTAGATATGATGTGTTCTATCCGATGATTAATTTTGTTAAAAATCAGATCAAGAGGGTAACCATTGCTTCTGAGTATATTAATAATTAACTCCAAATTTTTATTAAAAAATAGTGGATGTGATAGCAATAGACATCTGTCTACAAGGTTATATATTATTCCTATTTTGTGGCATAGTGGGTGGTTTGAATAAAATGATAACGTCCTTCCTGAGAAGGTTTCTTTTTGATACCAGTCTATATATATTTTGTTATTAATAATTTTAAGTGATAAATCTAAGAAATTCAAGCTATGGTTAACCTCTTGTTCGACCGTGAATTTAAGTCTTTCATGATAGTTGTTAAAATTATTCACAATCTGAGTCATATTAGTCATAGAGGTGGCCACTATTATGTCATCCACATAACGAAAATAAAACAAACATTCCAAATTCAACGCTTTGAGAACTGTATCCTCAAGATCTTGCATAACCAGGTCTGCAATAATTGGTGATAACGGTGACCCCATAGGGGTCCCAAACGTCTGTTTATAAATTATGTCATCAAATGTAAAATATGTAGAAGTCAATATGAATTTTATACCCCCCAAAAATTCGTTTTTCGGTATTTTAGTATTTATTCCAATGTGATCCCATCTATCGTTAATACCGTCAATCGCAAGATCCAGAGGAACGTTCGTAAACAAAGACACCACATCCAAGGAAAACATCCTATCATTCTCATCAATCTTTTTACCAGACAATATGCTGTACAAATCAAAACTATTATTAATATGACTTTTCGCTTTGGGTAGACTAGTTCGTAAGGTGTTTTGTAAAAACGAAGCCAGCGAGTATAGAGCTGTATCAACCGATGAAACTATGATTCTAACTGGATAGTTTTCCTTATGGATTTTCGGTAATCCATACGCTTTTGGAAGGAGAGAATCACTACAACGTAATTTATAATATTCGTTTTTTGAAATATAATCTTCCTTAAGCCATCTCTTCAACAAATCATTCAAATCGTTCTCTATTTTTTTGCACGGATTTTTTTTAACAATAGTGTAAGTGTTGACATCTTTTAAAACGTTTTCCATTTTGTTAATATAATGAGATCTTTCCATTGCCACCGTAGCATTACCCTTGTCCGCGCGTGTGAATAGAACATTCGGATTGTCTTTACAAAATTTTATTAAATCTCTGTGTGCACCAAGTAATTTTTGTTGACTTACGTCATTTTTATCCTTCGTGTTCAGAAGTTGTGCAAATTTTGGAACCGCGATATTTCTGATTGTTGTGAGATTATTAATATTATTTCGTTTGCTATTACTCTCTATGTCCTTGATGAATTCATGTATCGCTGTTTTTTTACTAATATTCGGAAGACAGAATTTATCACCCATTTGCAACAGATTAGAAACGTTAGGCGGAATGTCTGTGTTGGAAAGATTAACAAACCATTTTTTATTAGTATTTTCCAAAGGGTTAATTGTATCATTGAAAAATTTATTGGCTTCTATGTGTATATTGATCTCCTTGGCATCATTAGTGATTGCCCTGAGAGAATTTTGTGATATTTTCGTCGGTTGTGAAGTTTCAAAATGTAAAGAACAATGTATATCTATAGGTTTGATGCTGTTGATATACTTATAGTGTTGTTTTCTCTTAAGCCAATTGAATTTCTTTTCGTGTGCAGTAACCAATCTGTTGTGGCAATTTTTAAAAGCAATGTTATGATGTTCGAAAATTCTATTCCACGCGAGTACAGGTAAACGATTAAATAACCCGCTGGTGAGATGAAAAATCCTATTTTGTAATGACTCTACCTGTCTATGCAAATCAAAGATTTCAATGCTCATCGCATTTGTTTTGAATTTGTACAACATACTATCTAGTCTTCTGATCGATCTGTGATGAAAAACGTTAAATTTAATGCGGCAAAAACCTTCTAAATGTGTAGGAAAAATATCGCCATTTTTACAATTTCTTAAAAATTCCAATTTTGCTCTCGCTCTTATTAACAAGTAATTCGCATTAATCCATTGTTTAAAATAATCTGCGGTTATTCTTCCAAAAACTCTATGAATAAAATTAAAATTAAAATAGTAATCAGTCCGTTTTGTGTTAAATTGACGCATTGTAAGGCCAGCGTATATTAAAAATAAATTAATACAATTGTCGCTCGTATATTGAAAACAAAGTGATAAATATAAGGCCAACTTATCGAGCTGAATATTCGAGATGTTCAGTCAACTACCATTTATTACATGTATAAATTATAAAACTACAGTCATTATATTAAAACTAACGCAAATTACAATCATTCTATAAACGTTTCGACCGCACGCGGTCTTCTTCAGTATAATTATTGAAATATAAATTCTTACAATTCACATAATATCGAAATTTAATTATAGTTATTCAGAATCAAGAGTTTTTGAGTAATTAACGCGTGTTTCAATCCGTCCTGTCCAACAATGTTCGCCTCGATATGATCCCTGATTTTGTTCAGATCTCGGATAGTTTCATCGTTAATATGCGAGAAATTAACCCGTTCCGTAGGCGCTGCGATTTATAAAAAATTACCGATCAACGCATGTCCAAATTATAATATGTATCCCCTACAATTGGTAGTATGCTTACCTATCATCGTTCTTCTTGATAATTTTGCTACTTATTAACAGTTATTAAGGATGACACATAACAAACCAACAATACAGAAAGACAGCTCATTTTAAACTCTACTTGATCGGAGAGCGTGCGTGTTTATATATGATCTAATATCTATGTTTTACTCGTTAATGTCCTATTTGTCCTATTATTATTTCTTGTTCGCTAATATATCCAAAATATCAAAATACGACTCGCTAAGTAACTCAGTATCTTTGTTTAAATTTAGTCCATTTTTTTGTTCCTTGATATATAGCATCTCAGAAATGAGTCTTTTATAATAATTATTTTCGTTGTCCATGATCTTAACATTGTCCCAATTAAAAGTATGATGTTCATTTATTATGTGTTCAGAAATTACTGAATGTTTCGTTGAGTCCAACCTAATATTATTTTTATGTTCTTTTATTCGCGTCTGCAATTGCCTCTTTGTTTGGCCTACATAAGATGCATTACAATTATTGCAACTGATCTTATAAACCACATTCGAATTGCATGGATGTTTAGTTTTATCTTTCTGCGCTTTAATAATATTATCCAGTTTGTTGAGACATCTATACCCTACCATACAATTTTTATTTTTTACCGAGGAAACAATCATTTCTGAGATCCCATCTATATACGGAATGACAAAGAATTTTTTATTGACCGAGTCATTTCTTATACTTTTTGTTCTTTCTATGTTGGCCTGTCTCTCTATAATGCTCCCCTTAGATATGATGTGTTCTATCCGATGATTAATTTTGTTAAAAATCAGATCAAGAGGGTAACCATTGCTTCTGAGTATATTAATAATTAACTCCAAATTTTTATTAAAAAATAGTGGATGTGATAGCAATAGACATCTGTCTACAAGGTTATATATTATTCCTATTTTGTGGCATAGTGGGTGGTTTGAATAAAATGATAACGTCCTTCCTGAGAAGGTTTCTTTTTGATACCAGTCTATATATATTTTGTTATTAATAATTTTAAGTGATAAATCTAAGAAATTCAAGCTATGGTTAACCTCTTGTTCGACCGTGAATTTAAGTCTTTCATGATAGTTGTTAAAATTATTCACAATCTGAGTCATATTAGTCATAGAGGTGGCCACTATTATGTCATCCACATAACGAAAATAAAACAAACATTCCAAATTCAACGCTTTGAGAACTGTATCCTCAAGATCTTGCATAACCAGGTCTGCAATAATTGGTGATAACGGTGACCCCATAGGGGTCCCAAACGTCTGTTTATAAATTATGTCATCAAATGTAAAATATGTAGAAGTCAATATGAATTTTATACCCCCCAAAAATTCGTTTTTCGGTATTTTAGTATTTATTCCAATGTGATCCCATCTATCGTTAATACCGTCAATCGCAAGATCCAGAGGAACGTTCGTAAACAAAGACACCACATCCAAGGAAAACATCCTATCATTCTCATCAATCTTTTTACCAGACAATATGCTGTACAAATCAAAACTATTATTAATATGACTTTTCGCTTTGGGTAGACTAGTTCGTAAGGTGTTTTGTAAAAACGAAGCCAGCGAGTATAGAGCTGTATCAACCGATGAAACTATGATTCTAACTGGATAGTTTTCCTTATGGATTTTCGGTAATCCATACGCTTTTGGAAGGAGAGAATCACTACAACGTAATTTATAATATTCGTTTTTTGAAATATAATCTTCCTTAAGCCATCTCTTCAACAAATCATTCAAATCGTTCTCTATTTTTTTGCACGGATTTTTTTTAACAATAGTGTAAGTGTTGACATCTTTTAAAACGTTTTCCATTTTGTTAATATAATGAGATCTTTCCATTGCCACCGTAGCATTACCCTTGTCCGCGCGTGTGAATAGAACATTCGGATTGTCTTTACAAAATTTTATTAAATCTCTGTGTGCACCAAGTAATTTTTGTTGACTTACGTCATTTTTATCCTTCGTGTTCAGAAGTTGTGCAAATTTTGGAACCGCGATATTTCTGATTGTTGTGAGATTATTAATATTATTTCGTTTGCTATTACTCTCTATGTCCTTGATGAATTCATGTATCGCTGTTTTTTTACTAATATTCGGAAGACAGAATTTATCACCCATTTGCAACAGATTAGAAACGTTAGGCGGAATGTCTGTGTTGGAAAGATTAACAAACCATTTTTTATTAGTATTTTCCAAAGGGTTAATTGTATCATTGAGAAATTTATTGGCTTCTATGTGTATATTGATCTCCTTGGCATCATTAGTGATTGCCCTGAGAGAATTTTGTGATATTTTCGTCGGTTGTGAAGTTTCAAAATGTAAAGAACAATGTATATCTATAGGTTTGATGCTGTTGATATACTTATAGTGTTGTTTTCTCTTAAGCCAATTGAATTTCTTTTCGTGTGCAGTAACCAATCTGTTGTGGCAATTTTTAAAAGCAATGTTATGATGTTCGAAAATTCTATTCCACGCGAGTACAGGTAAACGATTAAATAACCCGCTGGTGAGATGAAAAATCCTATTTTGTAATGACTCTACCTGTCTATGCAAATCAAAGATTTCAATGCTCATCGCATTTGTTTTGAATTTGTACAACATACTATCTAGTCTTCTGATCGATCTGTGATGAAAAACGTTAAATTTAATGCGGCAAAAACCTTCTAAATGTGTAGGAAAAATATCGCCATTTTTACAATTTCTTAAAAATTCCAATTTTGCTCTCGCTCTTATTAACAAGTAATTCGCATTAATCCATTGTTTAAAATAATCTGCGGTTATTCTTCCAAAAACTCTATGAATAAAATTAAAATTAAAATAGTAATCAGTCCGTTTTGTGTTAAATTGACGCATTGTAAGGCCAGCGTATATTAAAAATAAATTAATACAATTGTCGCTCGTATATTGAAAACAAAGTGATAAATATAAGGCCAACTTATCGAGCTGAATATTCGAGATGTTCAGTCAACTACCATTTATTACATGTATAAATTATAAAACTACAGTCATTATATTAAAACTAACGCAAATTACAATCATTCTATAAACGTTTCGACCGCACGCGGTCTTCTTCAGTATAATTATTGAAATATAAATTCTTACAATTCACATAATATCGAAATTTAATTATAGTTATTCAGAATCAAGAGTTTTTGAGTAATTAACGCGTGTTTCAATCCGTCCTGTCCAACAATGTTCGCCTCGATATGATCCCTGATTTTGTTCAGATCTCGGATAGTTTCATCGTTAATATGCGAGAAATTAACCCGTTCCGTAGGCGCTGCGATTTATAAAAAATTACCGATCAACGCATGTCCAAATTATAATATGTATCCCCTACAATTGGTAGTATGCTTACCTATCATCGTTCTTCTTGATAATTTTGCTACTTATTAACAGTTATTAAGGATGACACATAACAAACCAACAATACAGAAAGACAGCTCATTTTAAACTCTACTTGATCGGAGAGCGTGCGTGTTTATATATGATCTAATATCTATGTTTTACTCGTTAATGTCCTATTTGTCCTATTATTATTTCTTGTTCGCTAATATATCCAAAATATCAAAATACGACTCGCTAAGTAACTCAGTATCTTTGTTTAAATTTAGTCCATTTTTTTGTTCCTTGATATGTAGCATCTCAGAAATGAGTCTTTTATAATAATTATTTTCGTTGTCCATGATCTTAACATTGTCCCAATTAAAAGTATGATGTTCATTTATTATGTGTTCAGAAATTACTGAATGTTTCGTTGAGTCCAACCTAATATTATTTTTATGTTCTTTTATTCGCGTCTGCAATTGCCTCTTTGTTTGGCCTACATAAGATGCATTACAATTATTGCAACTGATCTTATAAACCACATTCGAATTGCATGGATGTTTAGTTTTATCTTTCTGCGCTTTAATAATATTATCCAGTTTGTTGAGACATCTATACCCTACCATACAATTTTTATTTTTTACCGAGGAAACAATCATTTCTGAGATCCCATCTATATACGGAATGACAAAGAATTTTTTATTGACCGAGTCATTTCTTATACTTTTTGTTCTTTCTATGTTGGCCTGTCTCTCTATAATGCTCCCCTTAGATATGATGTGTTCTATCCGATGATTAATTTTGTTAAAAATCAGATCAAGAGGGTAACCATTGCTTCTGAGTATATTAATAATTAACTCCAAATTTTTATTAAAAAATAGTGGATGTGATAGCAATAGACATCTGTCTACAAGGTTATATATTATTCCTATTTTGTGGCATAGTGGGTGGTTTGAATAAAATGATAACGTCCTTCCTGAGAAGGTTTCTTTTTGATACCAGTCTATATATATTTTGTTATTAATAATTTTAAGTGATAAATCTAAGAAATTCAAGCTATGGTTAACCTCTTGTTCGACCGTGAATTTAAGTCTTTCATGATAGTTGTTAAAATTATTCACAATCTGAGTCATATTAGTCATAGAGGTGGCCACTATTATGTCATCCACATAACGAAAATAAAACAAACATTCCAAATTCAACGCTTTGAGAACTGTATCCTCAAGATCTTGCATAACCAGGTCTGCAATAATTGGTGATAACGGTGACCCCATAGGGGTCCCAAACGTCTGTTTATAAATTATGTCATCAAATGTAAAATATGTAGAAGTCAATATGAATTTTATACCCCCCAAAAATTCGTTTTTCGGTATTTTAGTATTTATTCCAATGTGATCCCATCTATCGTTAGATACTAAGATTTATATATTTCATTACACTTAAAATATATATATATTTTTAAATAATTTTTTTTTTTTTTTAAATTAAAAAATTATATAAATCTATTATATATATATATAATATATATAATAAAAAAAAGAAAAAAGATCGCACATATACAGAATAAAATACTTTATACGGGTGTTAACAATAAAAATTATGGGCGTGCACGGACTCGCCCCAAAATACAAATTTTAAATCGACCCTGCCAAAAAATTGGGTGTGCAGTTAGTTCCGATTTTAAAAAACGGGTGCGGGGGGGCGCTTCAAGCGTCCCGTAAAAAGGGAAACACCCAAAAACCCCGGCCTGGCCGCTCCCCATTTTTCTCTCTGTTTATCCTTTGAAATAACTTCAATTCATTAATATACATAATGTTTTTAAAAAAAAAATCAATATTTCCATAACAACCCATTAAAAATTCCCATTTTATTTGTTACATTTTATTCTTTTTGTTCTTTTGTTTTAAAGGGTGCCTATGATGGACGCGGCAATTTTGCCGCCGCGGCGTTCAGAAAGAACTAGATCTGGGGGGTTCTGAAACTAAATGCCGCTTGCCCCCCGCCCTGCCGCCCCAATTCGGCGTCATCGCTTTTGTCGCGAAACAATAAAACCTAAATTTCCCCCTCAGTATCTCATTTTTTTTTTTAAATAATCAATATATCATGTCTGCAAAAAGGAAAATTTATGAGTGGTCAATGCAGTGCAGTCGGAACAAATGTAAAAAGCAGACCGACGTGACAAGTTGCTCGGATCTTTAGCTATGTTTTTAGTTTGCAAAAAACAAAAACGGATCAAAAAAAAGAAGCGTTTCTGGGTTGCCCCCAATTTTTAAAAAACGGGTGTGAGCATGGTTTTTTAAACCCTGCCCTTTCCCGCCAACACTTAAATTGGAAGTCTTTCGGTTCCATAATTTTTTTTCGGTGTCAAAGGAAAACGAAAGGTTGCCTTTTTAGGGCCCCCATCTAGAAAAAAAATAGTGTGGGGAGCCGAAAATTTAGCAAAAACGATTGACTTGACATTCGGGAAACACTTTTTTTTTATTTTTGTTTTGAAGAAAAAGTTGATTCACAATTTTTCATTAAAAGTTTCAGATTCTTTGGAAGGGGGTTTCCATTTTTTAAAAGACAAAATAAAAATTAGTAGGTTTTACGATGAAAAAAATATTTTTGCTACCCAAAATGCAAAATTTTTTGGGAAAAATTTTTGCCCCCTTTGGGTTTTTCCCCCCTCGTTTTTCGAAGATACTGGGGAGCATCGCAAAAAATTTTAAAAAATATGGGTTTTTCCACATTTATTGGGGCTCGATGGAAAACATGTAACCCAAATTTAATAAGAAATTTTTATTAAAATTTTTTTTCGGGGATTTTCAAATATTTAAAAACTATGGGGGAAAAAATAAAAAAAAAAAATTTGGCAACCCCAAATTTTTTTTGCAGTAGGGGAAAAAAATATAAAAATTTTGGAATTTTTGTTTCCCCCTTTAAAGTGGTCCAATTTCTAAAAAAAAAAAAAACAGTATAGCTTTTTGTTTTAAATTTTTGTTTGCCAAAATTTTATTTCCGGTTTTTGTCGATTTTGGGGGTATGGCAGGCGAAAATGGGAGGCTTTTTTTTGGAAAACCCCCATTCGGTAAAAAAAATTTTTTGCAGGTAAATGAATACCCCCAAAAAAGGAAAAGTTTTTTTAAAAAAGGCCCCTCCTTTTTTTACGCAAATTTTCGGGGGGTAACCCTTTTCCCTTAAAAACAAATTTTTAAGGCCAACTCGGGAAAAATAATTGTCCCCCCCAACAGCACATCTTCAATTTAGACCGGAGCCAGAGAGTGATGAGAAGTTTGGGGGAAAAATTTGGGGGCCCCCCAAGGGGGATTTTTTTCGAAAAAACCCACATTGTAGGGTGGGGAAAATGTTTGAAGTCGTAAAGGTACAATTTGCATTAAACGGCTTTCCCCAAAAAAGTGATATAAAAAAAAAACAATTATAAATTCCCCCCAGGATGTTTGGAAAAAAAAACGGGTGGGGTGAAAATTTTCGAGGTTCGGGAGGGCGATTTGGAAAAATGGTTGTGCTTTTTGGCATTCCAAATGTGTAAAAAACAAATGGGGGGCCCCTGTCCTTTTAAAAAAAATTTTTTTTAAATTTTTTAAAAAATTAAGGCTCAGTAGCCCTGGCAAAATGAAAAATAAACATTGCAAATTTTTTTCGTTTTTTATTTTTAAAATTTTATGCATCCAGATAAACATTTTTTGTAAATAAAACTGCAAAAGGGAAAAAAATCACATTTTTTAAACATCAAACTTTTTTTTAAAATTCTTTTTTCCCACTTTCCCAGAAAAAACATAATTTAAGGGTTTTTGGGATCCCCGGGCCTTTTGGGAAAAACTTTTTGAAAAAACGTTCGGTTTTTTTGCACTAACAAAAACAGTTGGGTTTTTTTACTATACATACAATTTATTCTTTTTTAATTTTTTGTTTTTTTGTTCCGAATTGGGGTTAACCAAAATTCAGCACGTAAGGGTCGTGAATTTTAAAATTTTGGCGTCCCGGGGGGAAAAGAAAAACAAAAAACCCTAGCGGCCGGGGAATCTCGAAGTAAAATTGTCAAATTCGTAAAAAAAGGAGGATTTGGAAAAGGGTTTGGGGGTTGGAGTCTGCAAGGCCTCGCATTGTTCATAAAGTCTTTTCCCCTCAGTACTTTTTTGTTTTTTTCTTTCCCTGAAAATGAAAGAAGATTTACATAATAATACATTTGTATTATGGGACAAAATTGATGTAGTGCGTAATAGTATAACAAGGGAATTCATTTGTACTTTTTCCCACAATATTATAATGTGTGTCGGTTGAAAATTTAATGGGGAAAATTTTGAATAATGGGGGTCTACGATGCATCGTTAAAAATGTTCGCGCTGTGAGGATAAATCAAAGAAGGAATAAGATTTTTTCTCTGATTCCGTTTGCCGCTGTTTGTAAACACACAGGTAGACTCTGCAAAAGTTTTATTTTTATTGCTTTCTTCTTTTATTCTTTTGTTTAAATTTTTTCTTCCCCGACGCTTATGAACGAAATACTTTTTGATGATCAATCCACCGTTGATTTACGAGTCCACTTTGGATTTCGTGTCATCTTTGCAGTGTTTTCCCTCACGATCATCATATTTAAAAAATGTTAAAAACAATAAAATGAAATAATATCAAATTTTAACTTTTTTTAGTATCAGTGAATGTTTTGTGAAATACAACTTTTTCCAAAGAAGTGCACGTAAGAAAGACAACAATTCGTAATTTTTGCCCCTTTGCAAATGGTTTATTTCCTGATCCATTTGGCAACTTTTCAAGGAGATTATTTTCATTTTAAGATCCCTTAAGTTTTCATTTTTTTTTTTCCCTCGAAGAAAAAAGCCGGTTTTTAATAAAATGTATGTTTACACTTTTTAAATTTATGAGTTTTTTTTAACATCCTTTTTTTTCTCTTTTCTCCTTCAATACACCAAAATATATATACCCTTGTGCTTAGCCATTTCTTCCAAAAGTGTTTTACGTTGCCTGAGTTTTGTTATACCAGTTTTTGATTCCAAACAGTTCTCTGCCGACATTTTGTAATGATAATTCTCCAGGTTTTCCACTGGGACGGCTCTTTGTGGAAGAGGGGATTATTACAAATTTCTCGTCCCTAATCGACTTCGGCGCCAAAAGTTCCCTCTTCTCCCAAAATTTTAAATTTTTACATTGCTCAAATATATTATTCGGTCCTTTCCCTTTTATATTTTATTTCAATTTTGGGGAAAAAAATACAAGCTATTCACATCAAAAAAAATCTCGAATAATTTGCAAAAAATTATGGGCCATGTTTTTTTCCTCAAGGTCCCCCAAAAAAATTTTTGCAAATCCCCTGGTTTCTTTTGCCCTAAAAAAAAATCAATTTTAAAAACCCCCATGTGTCATTCTAAAATTCGGTTCCAAATCATAAAGTTATAAGAATTGAATAGATTTGTACGCCATGTTCGGGGAGTTTTCTTTCCGAAACGACCAAAAATACATTTAACCCCCAAAACTTTAATTATGCAAAATAATATTACCTTTGCGATTTCTTTTTTAATATTTTTTTTTATTTAAAAATTTTTTAATTTTGGGTATAATAACTACATAACCCTTTTTAACTCCCCATTTACTCCGCCTGTTCAAAATTTTTTTGAAATGTGCACAAAAAAAACCCCTCCCCCGTTTCCGCAAGTGAAGTTTGGTTTTCCAACTTACTTGCGGGAAGAGGGTGATTTAGAAGCCCCCAGATTAGTTCTTTTGAATGCCGGCGCGGAAAATTGCCGCGCCCTCAGTAGGCACCTTTTATTTTTAAGAATAAACAATTTTCAAAGATCTGGTGGTTATTTATAAGTCGTAAGAGGGCCTTTGGCGATCTGCTATTTTTGTGTCATAAAAGGGGGGGGGTTTAGAAAACCTATTCGGGGTAAAAAATAATTTTTAACCCCGGGGTAAGATTTTGGGGAAAACCCCTTGTTTGAAAATTCCAACCTGTCGTAGTGCACCCGGGGTCGTAATTATTTGTTAGTGTTTGAGTATGTTCCCGAGGAGTTAAATTTATTTTAAAGTTGGAATAAATTTATTTTAAACAATTTTAAAATTATAATTGTTAGTGATTATTTTTTATACTTTAAAAAAAAATTCAGGGTAACAGTTTTTCAGTAATTGATTTTTTCAAAAATATTCCAATTAAGTAACTATATTTTTTTTTTTTCAGTTGGAAATCAGTTTGTTGTAAGCAAAAGGTCTTGGCAAAACTTCTGCTTTTTTGAAAAATATATTTTTAAAAAAAAGCCATCTCAGTATTTTTAAGATGATTGTGTTTAAAAAGGTGGTAAGGTGTATTTGGTAAGAGACTTTTGTATTTTTGTTTAAAATTTTCTATAATTTAGATTTTTTAAATTTAGTTTTGTTTAAAATTTTTTTTAAAAGCCTATTTCAGATATAAAAAAAGAGTTCCATGCCCGGTAGTATTGAGAGAGGTTGTCATCAAAACGAAAAGAACCATTTAAAAAAAATGAGATTTGTTTTAAACGAGAGTTCTTATTACTGTCTCCGCTTTCAGAATCTTGTGAAATGTTATGGAATAACCAACTAGGAGTAATTTAGATTCTGGGGTTATCGAAAGGGATCAATGTGTTCTAGTCTTTACATGATTGCAGAAGGCTTTAAAACATTTATATTCTTAATTACTCGCTTTGTGTTTGTGTACACGCGAGCTGAAAAAAATAGTCTAAAGATTATGTACAGAATGAAAATAATGTATCATCTGCATTGCAAATTATTACTTTAATAATTTACACTGAGGGAAATTTATGTACATCTTACATGTCCAGATATATCAGTAATTCCCAATATAATTTAAATTTATATTATAATTTATATTAAAATTTATATTTACTTTTTACATTATGATTTTTTTTATATTTTTAAAATTTATATGTTACAACTTGCGTTAAAGCGGGATTAATATTTTATATAAACAATTTAAACTTTTTTTAAAAACTTTATTTAAAACTGTCACAAATGTACATGTAAATGTAAATGTTATATGTAAATGTCCTCGAAAACACTATTTATATAAATTTTTTTGGTATATACATTTGCGAAGTCCTCGAAAGCAAAAATTTTGAAAAGGGAGACCTTTTATATATAAATGTCCTCGAAAACACCATTATATTAAATTATTTGTATATACATTTGCGAAGTTCCTCGAAAGCAATAATTTGTTGGTACAATAGCTAAAAATCAAAGTAATGAAAAAAAAAAAATTGTAATGTACATCAGAAAGCGATGCTGCTTATATGTATGCAGAGAAATCTTTAGGTTTTTCAATTCTCAAAAACGTTCAATTGAAAAATATTTTCAGAAATTCCCTTGTTCCTTCTCTTAACATCCCTGTAAAGAAATAGACGAGAAAAATATTGGTCGAAAGTCGGCCAAATAATATATTTTTTTTGGTTCATGTCTTATAAATTGTTAAAAAAAAGTGGGAATATTTATGTCATGTCCTGCATTTTAAAACGACATAGTAATTATTTAATTTATAACACACAAAGATCACACATTAGTTACACTTATTTAAAAATTTTTAGCCATCCAGTGTATAACGAGTGTTTTAAAAAAGTGTATACAAATACATGCATGGCAAGTACATGAGTTAGGTTGATTTTGGTTAATATCTTATATAAAAAAAATTGTGTATCTGTATCATGGCCCCTTGCATTAATACGACATTTGGTAATTTAATTTATAATAAAATAAATCACACATTAGTCACACTTAGTTGAAAATTTGTCACATCCATGTGTATAACATACATATAATATGCCATCCCCTACGAGGTATGCAAATACAGTGTGACAAGTTACACTCACCCTCAGAAATCTTATAAACTAAGTATTGATTTAAAAAGAAAAATAGTAATATTGATATATAAAAAAAAAAAAGAAATTTTAACCCAATTGTATCTTTTAAAAAAAAGGAAAAAAAGTTTAATATACCGAAGTCATCGGGAAAAATTTGGTTTTTATATCAAACTGTAAACATTACAAAAAAATGGGGTTTTTTTCTAATGTGTATTGGGGTCGATGAAGAAATCGTCCCAAAAGAACGTAGCTTTTGGAATAATGGCAAAGGTAATTTTTTAATTTGGTTAAAGTTAATTTTGTCTTTAAAGGTTGTTCTTTCTGATCTAACCATTTTATGAAAATATGTTGTCGAGGTTGGCAAAAAAAGTCCTTTGTCAAATTTTTTGAGAGAAAAGGGAAAAAAGGAAAAAAACATATTTAAACGGACTAGTTATAAACATCACAACGATTGTCCCGATCAAAGGATTTTTTTCTGTTTTTAAAAAAGTCGAATGTAATCGTTTGATACAATTATAAAACTAACTTAAAATTTTCAGCCCGTAGTATAATTTTCAAGCTTTTTTTCATATTTGGTACTTTTTTCAAAACATGCGGTTTTGCCCCGTCGCGACTCGTTTTATACGGTTAAATATAATATATAATATATTCAGTTGCCGACAGACCGGTTTGAACCCCCGCACGGGCCCCTAGGATTTAAAATTTTTTGAATTTTTTTGAATAAATAATTTATTCTGAAAAAAAAGTTTAAAACAAAAATTTAATAAGATATTTTAAAATTGACAATGTTTTGGGTTTTAATTTTAAATTAATACACAACCCACACACCCCCACACGCACCGCCACACGCACACCACGCGAACACACACAAACAAACACACGTGGTATATATATATATATATATAATATTTAATTTATCAAAATTCCGTTTTATGTCCCTAAAAATGGGGGTCAGTCTTTGATTGCGCGGTATTGTTTTGTATGTCCCACAGTAACCGGCGATTATATTTGATATGAACAGTTAATAACAGTCCCCAAAAGGCCCTCCTAAAGAAGGCCCGCCATCTTCGGGGATGATTTGCCCCTTCCGAACCTTTGCCCTGGTTCGAGTCCGTTAAATTTCGTAGATTTGAACCAAAAGATTTTCCCCCGGGTTTCGAGTCCGTGTAATTCGTAGACTCACCAAAAATTTGCCCCGGGTGCAAGCCAGGCAAAATTTCGTTGACTAAAAACAGATTTTGCCCTGGGGAATCCAGGCTAATTGTCATGAGCCAATTTGAGAGATTTGGCCCCCTTTGGGGTGGTGGTGTGGTGTGTGGTGTTGAGAGAGAGGAGAGAGAGAGAGGAGAGAATATTTTCATTATGCAAAATATATAAAATTTATTAAATAAAAAAAAATATTTTTTTTACACTAAAATGTTTTTTTATTGAAAAATCACGATTTTAAAGTGATATAACAAGTGTTCAAAAATTTTTTTTTTAAATTTTTAATTAATTTTTTATTAAAAAAAATTATTAAAATTTTTTTTTAAGAATTTAAAGGTCCTTATTTCTTGTAAAAATTTTATCATACGAAATTAAATCACTTATTTCGAGTATTTAAAACAAAATATACAGTAATTTAAGTATTCGAAATAAAAGTGTTTTAATTACTAAAAATAGTGATAAATTGGGTTACTAGTAAAAAATTTTCTAAAAGGGGGTTGAAAATAAAGTATAAGAGATAATAGGCTATATGTGAGCTGAGCAAAATGTGAGATGAAAAGACGCATTAAAATTTAATTTTCGAAAACTTTAAAAATGTACACGGGGGGTACAAAAAAATTAGTTTGGAAATTTTGTAAGATTTAAAAATTGGGATAATCCAATTTATTAATTAAAAATTTAAAAAAACCCCCTTTTCATCCGCGCAGGGTACAATATAAGCCCTTTTATTAGTGCAATTTTTTAATTTCCTTATTTTCAAAGTTCCCTTTTTACTTTATCAAATTTTTATTTTTTCAAGAATTTTATTTTTTTACTTCCGCAGTTTTATCCAAATGTAAAATCTTTACGCGTCTATAAAAAATTAAAATTTTACAATTTTAAAAATAATTATTATTACAATTTTATATTATGCACATCTGTAAAAATATCGGGGATTTTTTTCACATTATATTCATTTTAAAAAAAAAAAAAAAAAACATTGCAAAAATCAAAAATAAACCGCCTGCCGCGAAGGGAAAAAACCCAAGAAAGCGCAATTTGGAATTCGTTTTTTTTTGAAAAAAAAAAATTTTCAACGAAATTGTAAATTCTTCAAACCTGACAGTATAATTTCACAATAAATTTAGTAACTACGAAAAAAACTTATACTGAAAACGAAAAAAGAAAGGCAATGGGAGAAAGAGTAAAGTTTGTTTAAAAAAATGGCAATAAAAAATTTAAATTAATTTTTCAAATAAAAAAAAATTTGAAATTACGAGGTTTTCCCCAAAAAAAATAAAGAAAAATTTTAAAAATTTATGTTTTCGTTTTGCTCGCGGAGGGATTTTTTAAAAAAAGTTTTTTAGAAGAGAGGCCCTTTAAAAAATATAAACAGGCAAAAACTTTGGAAAAATTAAAAGGCGCGTTTAAACAGATAAAAGCAATGAAAAAAAATACCAATTTTTTTACTTATGCTGTAAACTCCAAACTTCTGCGGCTATAATTTTAATTTAAAAATACAGGGTCCCGGAAAAGGACCAATGATAAGGGCGGATTTTGGCCAATTGGAGCGTTTTTTCCCTTTGCAAAAAAAGTTGAGAAGTAATAATTTTTGAGTTAAGCGATTGAAAAAAAAAAGGTTTTTTGAAAAAAAACGTTTTTTAGTTTTAAAAAAATCTAACTAATTAATTTTCAGTTTAATTCAGGGAGAGTTATATAATAAAATTTATTAAGGTTAGTTATAAAAAACATAATGCAAAGGGAAAGTGAAAAAATGTGACCTTTTTTTACATTTTTTGCTGAGGAAAAAATTTTTCCCCAAATGACCAAAAGGGTTATTTGTAATCGTTGGGGGTTAGTTCCGGACACCCCGTATAGGACCGGTTTGTTTTTTTTCAGATTCTCGAGAGGGGTTTAAGGGAGGAACATCGAGTATCATATATGTTTTTGACTTTCCGAATGAAAGCAAGACGAGGCGAAAGAGTTGAGTTAATAGCTCAAATGTATAATAAATAAAAAAAATTTAACCTGACTACTGTTTTTGAATCTTTTTTTTTAAAAAGTTCATTATTATATCATCTAAGTTAAGTGTTTAATTACTTTTTGTTTTTAATAATTAATTTAATTTTTTCTAGTCTTTTTATATGAGAAAAATAAAATACGTATACGTTTTTTTTAAAGAATTAATAATTTGGGAACCGAAAATATATTTTTAATAAAATAAAAGGTTTAAAAATATTTTATTTTAATTTTTAAATTTTAAGAAAAAGGTTCCCAAATCTCTTACACACAAAGGGGATTTTTTTATCCTATAATGCAATTAGTTATATTTTTAATTATTAATTTAATAAAATAAAAATTTTAAAAATTAAAGATCAAAAATTTAATTTTTTTTAAAAAAAAATATAAAATTAATTTAAAAAAGTATACCCTATGTATTTTTCTCGTACAAAAATAAATTTGAGTAAAAAAAAAATAAAAAGATTAAAAATTAATTAAAGAAAATTTAAAAATTTTTTTAAAATAAAATAAAAATTTTTTTACGTCAAAAGTCGGAAAAATTAAAAAAAATTTGTATTACGCAAAATCAAATTTTAAACTTATAAAACCCTTTATAAAAAACAATTTAATAAATTAAAATAATGTTAATATATTTCTTAATTTTTTTTAATCTGTTTTTTTTATTAAAATTTTTTTTATTTTCATTATAATATAAAATTTTTTAATTTTTTAATTTTTTTTTGGTAATTAATTTTTTCTGTTTTTTTTACGAGAAAAAAACTATACGGGTTAGTTTTTTAAACGAATTAAATTAATTTATGTTCAAAAATTTATTTGACCCTTTTAATTTTTAATTTGTATTTATTAAAAATAATAATTAAACATAATTTCTTAAGCGAATTATATGGATTAACAAAATCCCCATTATTTGGGGGGGGGAAGAGATTTTGGAACTCTTTGCTAAAAAATTAAAAATTAAAAAATCAAATATAATTTTGAAAAAATTTTAATTTAAAAATATATTTAATTTGACTCTCGAAAAATATTAAATTTTTAAAAGTATACGATAGTATTTTTCCATTTAAAAAAGATTAAATAAATTAAATTAATTTTTAAAAAAAATAAAAATTAAATTAAACGACCTTTGATTAGTGAAATAAAAATGAAAAAATTATTAAAAAAAAAATTATAAAGGTAGGTTAATATTTTATTATTTTTTTATTTTTTATTTATTTATAAAATCAAAAATTTGTCCTTTCCGAAATACGCGAACGTAGAAAAGATAAAAATTTGTACATGCCCCCGGCGAGTTCATGGCCATGAGACGCTCTATTGGGAACGATTAAAAGTTCTGCATTGACCCCTCACGATATGGCGCTTTAATCCGGAGAAAAAGTGGTCTCTCCTTTCCCGACCTTTTGGCGATCTGTCATTAACTGGGATTTTGATTATGCGCGATCCCCCACGTCGCGCGGGCTAACCGTCATACGCCCTACAACAACGAAAAAAGCGGAAAAAACGTTCGTTTTGAAGCGAATTAAATTTCTTTAAATATTTCTCCCCGAACGATTTTCAGTGGTTCGGTTATAAAAAAGATATTTATATCAGAGCGTTTTTTGTTGTGTGCTTTTAAAAAATCTTTTTCCCGAACGATTTGCCGTGCTTCTGGGTTTTTAAAGTTAGTATCCCAATCGTTGTACCCACGACAATGCCGGGAGTGAAATTCAAATACGGTACGTGTATTAAAAATGTCGAATAGCGAAGATAACAATCATTTTGTTCTCGGGGAAAAAGCCCTTGGGTATCAGGAAAGCATGCGCTCAGAGGTGCATGTCGACTCTTTTTATATGTGGAAAGAACTTTAAGATCATTTATAAACATTGAAAAAAAAAAGGTGCAATTTAAGATTAGAAATTATAAAAAAATAAAACCCCCAAAACCAAAAAGGGAAAAAGGGTTGCAATAGCACATTAAGAATACAGCAAGAATCCCCGTTTCAAAAATCGGGGGGGAATTATTTTTGTAGATACTAGCCGAAATAATTGATAAACAACAAACTGTTTTTTTAAAAAAAAAATTATAGCTGGGGAGCAAATTGAAATTTTTTTATGTTTTTCTTTTTTTATTGTCTATAATTTTTTTCATAAAAGTAACGAACACTAAATTTTTATTTACAAAATTTTTATTTTTTTTATAAATAGAGATTATGTAAAATATCTCGAAACCGTTAATTTTTGACTTTTTTCCCGTATGAGAAAATGTTACAAAGGGAACAATTTTCATAAAATTTATTGACAATCAATATCAAATAATCAAGTTGACTAATGATTTGAAAATTTCCCTTTTACAAAAATTTCGTAAAATTAAGTAGTAATCTCTGTGAAATACTGAAATTTTATTTTCAGCTTTTTTTAAAATTTTATTTTAGAAATAAAAAAAATTTTAACGTTTATTTTTGAAACCCCCAGAAAATTTTTTTTTACACCCAAAAGGAAAAGCCGTAAAATTATTCAACACCCCCACATGTGAATGATTATATATTTAAAAATTTATAATAAGAAAAGCTGTAAAAATAAACAAAAAAAAACAAAAATATTATAATATTAAATTTTGTGTTTAAAACACATGAAAATTCGAATATTATATGATAGTGAATTACGTACGTAAAAATATATGAGAAAAATCTTTAATGTCTTGTGGTAATTTTTTTTCGTTATTGTTGAATATACTTAAATACTTTGCAGTTTTATATTTTAGTTTTATCATTTTTCGTATATTTTCGAAAACTCAGAACAACGTTAAAATTTCAAAAGTATTATGATTCCGTATATTTCCGTATATTCTTAGAACAAATTTTGGTTAGTACAGAATGTATAGC
>NW_028190952.1:0-42376 GCF_048542155.1 Nylanderia fulva
TTTTTAAAGGCATTTTTCAATTTTGCACCAGCCCAACTATATTCCATTGCTAATTTATTTGTTAAAATATGTTTCATCATGTACGAAATCACATCATGATGATCCTTACCTCCTAAAAAGCTCAATTGTCTTGTCTAAAAATATAAAATAATTTAATTAATATTAGTTTATGATCTAAAAATATCAAAATAATAAACATTTGTTTTTCTCTTATAAAAAAAGTTAACATTACTTTTCTTTTAACTTCTTTAAAATTATTTAACATTATATAAATAAATAAATATGTCCAAAATATTGCTTTTTATAAGACATTTCAATAAAATGTTTCTAATCGTAAGTATAAAATGATAATATTTTGTATATACCATTTCTGCAGCAACACATTTGTTTTTTAATTGATTATCAATTCTCTGTAATTGTTCTACGGTATCTGCTGGACAAATCGAAATCATAATGTTCATTTTTTTTAAATCCGTTTCCTCATTTTTTCTTATGTGATTATCCAACTTTATTAAACGTTCATCAATTGTTGTAAGATTTAACAATACTGCATTTAGTTTCCTGATAATTAAATTATGAAAATCTGCAAAAATAATTGACACATATTATTGTATATCTACTCATTGTCAGATTATATAAATATTACGAATTATATACCATTTTAAATATATGTTTACAGTGATATAAATAAAAAAAGTTAAAACTTTAATAATATATATATATATATATAGGTAAGCTTTTACAAAAATTTAAAATTAATAACAGATATATTTTTACTTACATCACTCTCAGCATTACAAGTATCGGATGTAGATATTGTATCTGAATTTTGTGGAACAAGGTCATCTTTATTTGCTGTTCGATGTTCTTGTGAACTTATAGATTTACTATATGTAACTGCAGACTTTTTAGACTGAATATTAATTATTTTTTCATTACTTATTTGTATCGGAAGCTTAGTTATTTTCTTATAATTTTTTATCAGTGGTTTTTTTATTTCATAAGTCATTTTGCTTTTATTTAAATCGTTTGATATATTAGAAACTTCATCTAAATCATTGCTTGTGTCAGTTCTATCTGAATTATCAGAAGAACTTGAAATTTTTTTTACTCGATTCATTTTCTTATCACCTTGTATTAATGGTGTCTTTATTTCACAGATTTTGCTCTTATTTATTGTTAAAGCTTTTGGTGTATTAGGAAAATTATCTAACTCTAAATCATTGCGAGTTTTTAATTTATTGATGCTTGTGTCGCTTGTATCAGAATTATCAGGAGATGAACCTGTATTTTTTTTTGCTCGTTGATATCTCGATTTTTTGAGGTTATTTCCATCATCACCATCTATATCGGATATTTGTTCAGCTAATTTAAGTTTGTCTATAGCTTTATCATATGTATCTAAAACGTATAAAATTTTTGAATATTAAAAATTAGATTTTTGTTTTTATATATTTTATAATCAAATATCACTTAAAATTTAAATTTTAATATATACTTTTAATACATATATATTATAATTTTAATTTATATAATTTTTGATAAAAAAATAAAATACATTTTTTATATTACTAACCGCTGCTACCAAAAATACGGATTATTTTATATAATTGCCAATCATCAGAAGGAAATATTCTTTTCATAATTGCTTTATTTATCTTAATTTGACTTGTATATGATGGCCATTTACATTCCTTATTATTTTCAGTTAACCATTCAGAAGGAACAATTTGTAAACCATCTTCGAACTCCACAATATTATACGCCATAATAACTGTAATTAAAAATTGATCAGCATTGAAATTATAAATAATCTATGATGTAAATAATATGATAAAAATGTGATGATAATAATAATAATAATAATAATAATAATAATATTTGCAATTTATATTAGAGTATTATAATTACGTTTAATTATTTAATTACAAATGCAAATTAATATTAAACATGTATTATTCAGTTGTGTGTAACATCGGAAATATAATATAATTTTTTTTATAAGGCATTTTCAACATTTTTGCTCTAATTTTATCAAACTCTCATGTCTGAAGATGAGAATATTCAGACATGATACCAATATTTAAAGTTAATGACGAAATAGGCTGTGTATATAAATCTTCCACTAACACAAGTACTTTGCCAATAGCATACATTTTATTGTCATTAGATTTAATGAAATTTAAAATTGACATTATTTGTCCATTTTCAAAAGAAATGCAATTATTTTTTGGATCATCACAGTTAATATAATATTGATTATTGCAAAAAATTTTATATTGTTGTACAGAAATGAAATCTTTCGTAATAGGACCATCACAATGAGAGCGTGTAAAACATTTTTCCATATCGTATGAATTTGAATATATTTTGAATGTTTCATTATTATGTATTGTCTCAATTTCTGCAAATCTTCTTGTTAATTGCTGTAATGGTTGGTTAGTTTTACGAATTAATTTCTTTAACGTAGACATATAATTCTCAAATTTAAATGCACTAAATTTATCCAGAGCACCAAATTGTTTTACGTCTGCAGCAAGATGTAATAAATTATGAATATTATGTGAAATATATTTAGAACCGTAGATAACTTGAAATGATTTTACAAAATGTTTTAATAAATTTTCTGCATATTCTATAATAGAAGTTTGATATGTTAAAGTAGGATGTGCAAGAATTGTGATTGCTACATGTAATGTTAGAAAATTTAAATATACATTTTCTTGTAGTATTCCTTTCAATATAATAGGACCTGTATATAATAAAAATTGCCGATATTCTGTGGCTTTCCAATGTTTGATATACTTTAATGATCTTGGTTTTCGAGCAAAATCAGAAGGAATATAATTGCGTAACTTTATTAGTTTCTTAGAAATTTGTTCTTTGTCTGAATTTGATAATCTTATCTTAAGTGGTCCTGAAAGCCATAACATAATAAGTTTACGCATAACACCCAAACATACCAGGTGCATATAATCTAGTGGCACATTTGTAACTAAGCCTAGATTTGGTATATTTTTTAAAATTGTGTCACCAGTTTGATAATCAAGATTATAAGATCCAGTAAAAAATTCTTTATCATTACGTAACATCATATTAGATGTGTATGGAAAACATATATGTCCTTCTATATTATCACCTTCAATAATGCATTTAGTGCAACTATTATATCCAGTGTGTCCTTTTACATTTAAAATAAATGATTTAGCAGGAGCGTCACAAATTATTGCTTTAATTTCGACTTTTTATGATCTGTCCCTCATAATCAATCCCATTATTTATAAAAGCAATAGCATCACCTACAAACATTTTTAAAAACTCATTTGCATTTTTTGGTTTTCCTTCACCATAATATAAGGCAATGACATATACATTGTTTATAATATTATCTGCACATAATATTGGCCATAAACTCTTTGTGGAAGACTTATATATAGGTAAACCATCAATATTTATAAATAATTGAATGTTATCAAGAGCAAAATTCAATCTTTTACGTTCTTCAATAATTTTTAGAAGAGCTTTTTCGAGACCTAAGTGGCAGTAATCTCCGTTTTCAATTTGTATAATTTCAGTTGATTTAGGAGTTTGCAATAATGTACGTGGATCTTTAGGCAAAGTATAATTAGTGTGTGTTTGCAATATCTGTAAAAGGTGACGGAGTGATTTGAGTGATATCTTTTCTTCAATAGCCCATTTACTTATGTCATGTATAAAAGTTTCGTTATCATTTAAACACAGATTTTCATAATTGTTATCGACTATAGCTTGCAGCTTATTTGCATCCGTGTAATTTTGTATCATACAGGCATTATTTTCATTCAGAAAGTTAATATTATTTTCATCATAATATTGATTTAGATTTCTATCTGAGTATACTGTTGCGCCCCCGTGTTACGCCCCTGGATCTACATCTTTGTATCGGGTGATACTTTTCGCGGGATCAACTCTTTACGCTTCCGGGAGATCGTCGTCAAGGGAGTTGTTGTTAAACAACTAAGGGTCTTCTTCTGTTTTCGGGAGACATGACAGTTTTGGTCTAGCGGTCGCATCGTGCGGACGTTTTCCGAGACCGGAGCTTCTTTGCATTACGAATGCACTATTTGTTATATTTCATTGGTTTCGTGTATTGGTTCCTCATATTAAAGTTCATTTCCCTATTATGCGAGTGTCTTTATTTCGCGCGCGAGTGAGAGTGACTGTGTGTGAGTGACTGAGCGAAGAGGCGTCCCGAGGACGCAACATTTTGGGGGCTCGTCCGGGATCAAAACCGAAAGAATCGCATCTTCCTGAGAGAACGCCAAAATGACGACTCAACATTCGCCGAAAGCGACGCGTTCCCTGAACAACGATGAAGGAGATAGACGAGACGGATGCGTTGCAGACCGCACTGCGAGAACTACGAGAAATGCGGGCCGAACGAGAACATCAGCAAGCTCGCTTTGAGGCTCTTCTCCGAGAGAAGGACGAACAGCTGCACCAGCTCGAATTGAGGATCTCCTCGCAGCAAACTAACCAGCTAAGTCCTTCTAATATAAGAGCTTCTGGGGATACACGACTGAATTTAGCTTGCGCGAGTACCGCGAGTGCCGCGATAGCCGCGAGTGCCGTGATAAACGCGGGTGAGACGACCGGTGACTTTCGTGCGAAAACGGGCTTAAAACTGAAGCCCGATACATTCGATGGAAGGGTTCCGCTGCGGGAGTTCCTCTCCCAATTTCTTTTGATAGCCGTTGCGAATAATTGGGATGAGAAAGCAAAAATGATTACTCTCGCTGCAAATTTAAGGGGAAAAGCTCGGTCCGTTTTAGAAAATGTCGAGAATTTTGAAGAATTAACATTCGCGGAATTAAAATCAAAATTAGAGTTGCTTTTTGAAGACGGAAACTTGACGCAAAATTATTACTATCTTTTTACGACACGGAAACAAAAATATGGAGAGGATTTCGCTTCCTTTGGAGCCGAACTTGAGAGACTGTCGCGTCTGGCTTACCCCGAATGTCCATATGCGGTCCGCGATAAAATAGCATGCGCGCAATTTGTCTCGGCATTAATAGACGGGTTTGTCAAAAGAACCCTTCAACTGGAGGGAATTACATCCTTAAATTTGGCTATAGAAAGAGCTAAGGCCATAAAAATAATTCAGGGGGATAGTTTTGATAGAAAAAGAGACAATTTTAGTAATAAAGAAATTACGGCAAAATAAGTCAAAATTATCAAAAAGGAGAGAGGAGCGACGCGCGAACCGATTCCGAAAAAAAGAAAAGCGAACGGTTTGACTCGAAAGGGGAAGCGCAAGCGAACAACTTTTCGGCCAAAGAGAAAGAATGTTGGTCTTGCGGGAAGACTGGGCATTTGCGTTTTCAATGTCCTGAGGCGAAGAAAAACTAGAGATAGTTGAATTTTTCGGGGAAAATTCAATTCTTACAGAAAACGCCCCGACGTCCAATTTTGTTGATCTCATTGATTGTAGTGTTAGAAGGACCTTTCTCTATTGTAAAGAAATTCAACGATGTGGTGTACTGCATTTAGAAGACACCCAGACATCGGAAGAAAGTAGTGCATGCAGATAGATTAGCTCCATTTTTAGATAGAAATATTGATTGTTAATTAGAAATAGTACAAAACTCAAATAAAGATTGCTAGGAATTGGAGAGTTGTGTTTGTGTGTATATTTGTAAGTGCATTTTTTTAATTGGTAATTTATTCTGCGTAAGGAATGTTTTCTTTTCTAGTTGGAAATTTTTAAGAAGAGGCTTGCCTGAGTTTTTGTTACAAGAGAATTCTCTGAGGAAGTTCCTGCGACCATTACTCGAGGGACAACTGGCTCCTTTCAATTGAGAAGACCGTCTCATCTTCAGAAGATTGGTCATTTGGTTCATCACGTTGAAGACTGTCCCTCTCGTGGTTTTTGATCCGTGGTTTTCCCACGAGACTGAGGGCAAATGCCGGGACAGAGACTTAGGGTGTTCACGAGGAACGTTGGGTCCACGGAAGATATTCCCCCCCTTTGTCTGAAGATTCATGGACCATTTCGTTATCCTTCCGGGAGACGGCGAGTATAGTGAAACCGCGAAGACAGCAGGGATATCTTCTATCAACTCGACTAGTTATGGGAAAAATCTGGCCAATTTTTCTTCAAAAAAACAGTTCGAGTACGGAGAGGAGGAGGGCGAAGCTCGGTAACCTTGTAGCAGCAGCTAAGGGAGAGCAGGATTCGTCCGGACAGTGTAGACGCAAAAAGAGAGGGACCAGGCGTTTCAGTTCGGTAACCTGTAGCAGCAGCTAAGGGAGAGCGGAGTATCGTTGGTGCCCTAATAGCAGCGTCAGAGTCCTGGGTCTTCAATCTCCGTGAGAATTGTCGGGACGACAATTTTGAAGAAGGGGGGCAGTGTTGCGCCCCCGTGTTACGCCCCTGGATCTACATCTTTGTATCGGGTGATACTTTTCGCGGGATCAACTCTTTACGCCTCCGGAAGATCGTCGTCAAGGGAGTTGTTGTTAAACAACTAAGGGTCTTCTTCTGTTTTCGGGAGACATGACAGTTTTGGTCTAGCGGTCGCATCGTGCGGACGTTTTCCGAGACCGGAGCTTCTTTGCATTACGAATGCACTATTTGTTATATTTCATTGGTTTCGTGTATTGGTTCCTCATATTAAAGTTCATTTCCCTATTATGCGAGTGTCTTTATTTCGCGCGCGAGTGAGAGTGACTGTGTGTGAGTAACTGAGCGAGAGGCGTCCCGAGGACGCAACAATACTTTATCAGAATTACATAAAGACGAAGCATTCTCATCAACAACAATTAGTTGATCATTATTATTATTAATTATTGCCATAGAATCCGCAGAATCAGTCTGATGAGTTATCATATTCATATCTGTTACTGTGTTTCTTGCAACTAATCTTCGTTTATGTCTTGCACTATATAATATTGAGTGTTTTCGTTTGCGACCCATATTTTTCACAAAATATATTTTTTTTCCTAAATATACATATACAATGAAAAAAAGATATCTTGTTACAATAAATATGAAAAAAATATAAGACAAACATAAGATAAAAAATATTGTATATACTAACCTTAATTTTTATGTTGATGTTTTTCACTTTGTTAAATCACTTCTTATTGCTAAGTGATCTTCTGAGATCACTTATTTTGAGTCAAAATGTCCTCTTATGCAAATAAAAAACACGTGCTGGTACACCAACAGACTGCGTATACGCTGCAGAGCGTTTTGGGCAACGTGTACGCGCCTACACGGTCACGCTTGCATTAGGAATTAGGTAAGATTAGGTTACATTAAGTAGCGTCCATTAACGGTGACGTGTTGATTCTTTTACTTTTAGAACAAATCAACGTCAAGTCTTGACAAGATGACAACTTAGCAGTCATTCTGCTGAACGCGACTATTTTAAAGAAAAATATTTCAAATAAAAGTTGTTTGATTCAAAGGAGGTCATAAAGTAGATGATGCCCTTTATTTGATGAATATTTTAAGAGATATTTGAAGTGGTGTACGTGTTATTTTAAATTGGACACCCTAATATATATTTAGTTATAGCAGTAATAAATATAAATAAATAAATATAAATTATTTATTAAATATATCATAAATTAAACTTTATTTTTCTAATTTTAATTGTTGATCGTCACAGCACAACATCTTTATGATGTCACTGTGACATTTTCTTGCTATGACAGATTTTTTATCATTATTGTTACATTTCGTGATATACTAGTTATATCAATGTGACATTTTTGATGATATCACTGTAACATCATAAAGATGTTGTGCTGTGACGATTAAATATATATTTTATCGTCACAGCAGAACATCTTTATGATGTCACTGTGACATTTTCTTGCTATGACAGATTTTTTTATCCTTATTGTTACATTTCGTGATATACTAGTTATATCAATGTGACATTTTACAATGATATTACTTCAATTGTGATTAATGATATCACTGTTACCTTCCAATAATCTCACAATGACATCACAGTGACATTACATTTTTTTGTCACCTTGTGACTCTATTGTGAGCTTATTGTGATGTCACTGTGACATTTTTTGCTATGGGGGATATAATTAACTTATAAGATACATAATAACACAAATCGCTAACACAACTAATATGGTCAGTGCTGTTAATGTGGGCAATAAGAAGTTTTAGTAATATATATAAGTTATCATCTAATTGCATTCATTTATCGCTAAATAATTTTAATACAAGCCAACATTTTAATATAAAAATATTAATTTCTCTTTGATTTTAACGTAAAAATAAAAAATTCATGAATACACTAAATACACAAGTAACTATTATTGTGATACTTAAAAAATGATAAAACTTATTGACGTTGTTGCTTTGCCTGTAAAAAATAAAAGTAATAATAAATATGTTGTTATATCGAAATTTAAAATATACAAGTAAAACGTAAAACATACTAGTTCTCTGTCGTAGCGCGTTTTTGAGTGCCTTAACCAAGCTGACACATAGTTCTGAAATTGTTTATCTGTCAAAAATGGAAAGTGTTTTCTAGTCGATCCTACAAATGTAACAAAAAAAAAGTTAATATAGTACCGGTACAATTATTATGCTATTAAAAGCATTAATTTTTTATAATTATATATTTTTACATTTCTATATACGTTTTAAAATGTCCATAATTATTAGTGTGTTTACTTCGAAGTTGCCTTTGCGACCCATCCAAGAACATTTTGTACCCAATTTATTAGTAAATATTTTTTCTAGTCCAGCTTTTATTTGATCGTGGGGAGAAGTGCCTCCTAATAAATAGACAAATGTTTCCTACGAAAAAAATGTAAATACATATATATATATATATACAATTGTTCGAGCCTTTTCTGGTAAATATTGAGCATCCTTTTTGTCTATTTTAATTTCAATTAAAGTCAGTTAGTCAGAAGGAAAAAGGGTTAAATATATATTTTTTAAAAATAGATATCAGTAGTTTTGGCATATTCAACAATGGTACAATGAAATTATAATGAATGTTATAAAATAATCCTAGTTTAATCAAACTTGAACAATCAAAATTGCTTTTAAAAGCAATTTCTTTCTAACCATTTACATTATTTTACCAGCTCGAACCTTGAATTTTGTCTCAAATATTCAAAAAACAAGAAATAAGAAATGTAGACTATTTTTACCATTTGTTTTTGTCCTTCCTCATTAGTTTTTAATGCGATGTCGAAATCAAGTAATTTTGTAAATTTCTTGAAAGGTTTGTTCGGAATAAGAGAAAAAGTACTACTACAGTTGAACCAGATGCTGAGAGCAGTGGAAGCGAATTATTTGTACGCTCTAATTGCTTTAAAAATGCATTTTGTTGTTCCAATAATTTTTTAATCGCAATCGTGTTTTGCAGGATTGAAACAATATTCTGACTATCTGAAATATAAATTTACAAAATATATTACTATAAACAAAAGAACAATAAATATGAATGATTACTTGCTGGAAAATTTTCAAAAATGATATCGGTTGGTATCATATTATTTACTGGTTAACAGCATCTTTAGGATCTAAATAATGGAAATTTTAGTAAAAATTCTGGGAAGGAAAGAGATAGAAGGGAAAGAGATGGGAGGGGAAAAAAGGGAAGGGGAGAGGAAGTATATGAGGGGTGGGAACAGAAAGACAGGGAAAGGCAAAAGGAGGAAGATGGTGAGAGGATAAGAGAGTCGAGATATAATAGATGGTATGGGGAATGGAAGGAGGAGGGTTTACCGGAATACCTGAGAAAGGGATGGGGGGAAAGTAGATGGAGAAGGATAGTTAGGTTCAGAATGAACAATGAGATGAGAGGGGCGAGATACTGGGAAAAGAGGAGAAAAGAAGATGTAGGTTATGCGGGATAGAAGATGAAACATGGAGCATGTGATAGGAGAATGTGGGGGAGAAGGGGAGAAGGGAAACTGGTGGGAAAGAATGAAGGGAATATTGCAGGAAGGAGGAGAAGGGGAAGGATGGAGATAGAGAAAAAGAGGGAAGAGGGAAGAACGGAAGAAAAGGGGGAGGGAGGGGAAAGGACGAGGGAAGTATGAGGAGGAGAATGAGTGAGGTATGAATGAGGTGGTGGAGAATATATGGGGAATCGGAAGCCGAAGCGAAGCGATAGGTAGGGACGGCTCTTTCTCTCTCTAAAGTAGTAGATAAGTAGGTTAAGGTAGAATTAAGTTATTTGTAAATTAGATGTAAGAGTAGAGATAAGAGTAGATATAAGTATAATTGTAAGAGTTTTGTAAGGTTGGGGAACGCTCCTTCAAAAGCGCCTTCAATCCCTTAGGGGACGAATAAAGAATTGAATTGAATTGAATTGAATAACTTTTTATAGTCGCATATTAGCTAGAAAGAAATTCAGAATTTGAATAAGATAAAATTATGGAGATAATTATTTAATTGAAGATCATTTATTTATTCTTTTTCTGAATTTTATTTGTAACATTTTATCAATATATACGAGGTGTGTTCACAAAAAGTATCGCGAATTTTGTTTTTTCAAAAATTATTTATTTATTCATGAATATCTATTTTGTCCCCTTCAAAGTAATCCCCACCAGATATTATACACTTGTGCCAACGTTTTTTCCAATCCTCGAAGCACTTCAAAAAATCATTTTTTGTGATCTTGTTCAGCTCCTCCTTCGATGCTGTCTTTATCTCCTCAATCGTAGCGTAGCGTCGTCCTTTCATGGGCCTCTTCAGTTTCGGGAACAAGAAAAAGTCACAGGGGGCCAGATCTGGGAAATACGGTGGCTGCGGCATTATTAGTGTGTTGTTTTTGGCCAAAAATTCGATGCTGTTTTTGGTCAAAATTGAGCAATTTTGGTACGAATTTCGCGGCGACCCGTGTCATGCCCAAATCATTGGTAAAAATCGAATGGCACGAGCCAATCGATATGTTTAGGTCTTCAGCAACTTCTCTAACGGTGATTCGACGATTGACCAATACTATTTTCTTCACTTCATCAAGTCTGTTGTTGACGTGCTCGGGCGTCCGGCACGCTCATTGTCGTTCACATCTTCTCGGCCCTCGGAAAACATTTTGTACCACCGATAAACGTTGCTTCGGTCCTAAGGTAGCTTCACCATATGCCACAGTCAACATTCGGAATGCGTCCGCGCACTTAATTTTGTTTTTCACACAAAATTTGATACAGATTCTTTGATCCATTTTTTGGAATAGGCAAAAATCGAAGACGAGCCAAAACACGTGCAAGCAAAGCAGCTGTCAAAAATTAACTGAACATTCAAAATGGCCGTACTTGTCGGCATAAATGAGAAACATGAGTACCAATATAACGCCACAAAAAAATCGAAAATCGAATATACGTAACCCGCGGAAATTCAAAATTCGCGATACTTTTTGAACACACCTCGTATATATATATATATATATATATATATATATATATATTATTTGCAAATGAGAACGAGAAAGTAAAACATAGTAATATTAAATATTTAATATAATATAAAATACATATAATAAAACGTATAATAATGCTAAATATTTAAAATATAATATTACTTATTGTAAATATTTAAAGTATTTAAAATATGTTATTTATTACTTTAAATATGTAAAATATTTGTATTTTTAAAATCAAATTGTCTCTTCGTAAAGAAAATAATTTTGTTAAAATTTATGGAATAGGATGATATCCTTTTAAGGTTTGCAAAAATGACATTTTTTCGCCGTCAATTAATTGCACATTTTCCACTGACGAAACTGAAAGATATGGAGGTTTATTTTCAGGTACTTGCATTTTTCCTATTACTTTAATTGGTGAGCCGTAAGTGAAATTATCTTCAAATTCTCCATTACATGTTATTAAAACAGACAGTTTATAATAACCATCTGTAATCGCTCCAATGTAAAAATGATTATTAGATGATTTTTCAAAAATCATTTTTATATGATGTTCCATTTCTGAAAAGAAAATTAAAATATTTTAGATAATAATTAATAATGAAAACAAATATACAGAATGTTTCAGAATTGATAGTTGAAATAAAAGAAGCATATTCTACTAAAACTTAAATTAAATTCTTTTGATTATGTTAGTAAACACAAAATAATAATAACATAATATATATTAAAATGTCTGTTCCTATAATGTAACTGTTATATAACAGAGCATGTCACGTAACTGTTATCTTATTAAAACGGACTTTTTAATATATATGTTATGTTACAGTTACTTTGTGTTTACTGAGTATATTTAATTATATTTGATAATTGTTGTTATGTTTGATTATTGTTATTATTTGATATCGTTAAATTGTTATATTTGATTATTGTTATTATGTTTGATATTGTTATATTTAATTATTATTATTAAATTTACAATTAATAATCAAAATTTGATTTTGGATAATCAAAAGTTTTAAATTTAAATATATTGATTAACATATAAGAGAGATTATAATATTAAATTACCTATTATTAAACCACTTTTGGTTCTGGATTTTGCATTTTAATCAAAGAAATTGTTTCAATTTCTTTTGGTATTTTATAAATGCCAATAGGAACGACAATAGTGGAACTTCGGATTAATAATTCGTATGGAAATGAAGCATTATGTAAATATTCTTTCCTCAAAGGGATTTTAGGTACCACTTTTTGTAGAGAATAAACCTATACAATTTAAGAATTTGTTTTAATTAATATGATAAATAATATTATATAAATATATTAAAATGTAATGTTATATAAATAATAATATATAAAAAATCTTATTTTAATACTATATAAATATAAAAATATCTTACTTGTTCTGTTTGAGTTATTATGTCTGCATATTTAAAAGCTAAATCATTCCAGGCAGCAATTTGAATGGTAATTTCACCGTTGCTCATAATAAAATTAAAAAGATGCGTTGTTTTGCCATTTCTTGTGGTTGATTTAATTTGAAATATTGAACTGACGTAGCCAGTTATTTCACTATAATGAAAGAATTAATTTGAAAATAAGGAAATGTTTGATTAAAATTAAAATATCTAATATAATTAAAATTTAAAATTATAAATTATTGCTAAAATTATTTAATGTAAAACTATAATTGTAAATAAATATATAATGTGTATATGTATATGTGTTTTTGTGCGTATGCGTTTGTATATTTGTGTGTATCTGCATCTATGTATATTTAAATGTATAATGTGTATGTTACATGTGAAAATTTAAGTGTACGTGTATGTATGTGTGTGTGTGTGTGTGTGTGTTTTTATGTATGCATGTGACTGTGTGCGCGCGAGGTGTGTAAATTTAGTTTTATAGTTTTTATTTTCTTTATAATATTATAACTAATTATTAATATGCATAATCATTAAGAAAATATAACTTACAAAGTCGTATCGTTTTCCATAATGTCCTCCAAAATTTCTTTTTTTGTAAACAAATTGGTATTTGTTATTTCTTTTAAAGCCATGTTAAACCTATATTAATGTGTTTATATTATTAAATGTTTTTAACAATTATTAATAATATAAATAATGTTCAACATTGAGTTTTATACCAAAATTTTGCTCTGTGAAAGTAGAATTTATTAATTTTGATACTGATATTTTCAGCATAATAATCTTTAATACTTACGTTAAAAAGAAAATGAATGTACTACACAACCGTCTTGGAGTCGATACACACAAGAAATGCTCTACGGTTTTTTGCTAGCGTCTTTTTTTTTCCCTTAGAAACGATGAAAAAAGAAATATTTGTTTTTCCTTGAAAAACAATAGAAAGTTAAAAACAAATAAATATGAATAACTTTAATTGTAATTAATAAAATTAATAATATAGAATTTAATTAATAATATTATTCCACATTAATATATTAAAATGATGAAAATAATGACACAGTTTCTCTATACCTATATATTTACATTATGTTTGTCCAAATTTTACGTTATATTCTTTATTTCTAAAAATATTTATAATAAGAAATTAGGCGCGGCTTTTTTTGTTACATATTATTTTATAAATGCTAATAGGCACAATAAATAGTGGTAAACTTTGTATTAATAATTTAAATTTAATAATTGATTTTAATTAATATAACAAATAATTACATAAATGTTTTTAATGTAATATTTATTTTAATTTATAAATGTTTTATTATAATATTATATAAATATCTTACTTTTGTTTAAGTTATTATGTATATTTAAAAGCTCAATCATTCCAGGCAGCAATTTGAATGATCCCAGTCAGCACATAAGTCGCCTTGAATGTACATAGGACATCCGTAAGATTCAAAGTACATCTTTCGAATCTCGTATATATACATAGAATATCCAAAAGTGTATATTCGTGAATGAGATGTCTGTAGCACATCTTATGTACATACAAATATGGATATACGTAGAAGCTTCAAAAACTTATATATGTAGAATGTACAAAAAAAGGATATACCCATATTGGATATCCATAATACATGCAATATACATACGCATTTTACAGGTGCAAAACTTCCAGAAACGTATATACATAGAATATATGAAATCGGATATACAAATAGTGAACATTCGTAATATATCTTATGTTCATACATATGGATATACGTAGAAGATCCAAAAACGCATATACATAGGATATACGAAAATGGATATACGAATATTAAATATCTAAAGTACATCTTATGTATATACGCAATGGATGTTCTTAGGCACTCCAAAAACATTTACACATAAGATATACAAAAACGGATATACGAATATTAAATATCTAAAGTACATCTTATGTATATACGCAATGGATGTTCTTAGGCACTCCAAAAACGTTTATACATAGGATATACAAAAACGGATATACAAATATTGAATATCTATTGTACATCTAATATACATACGCAATGGATATTCTTAGGAACTCCAAAAACGTTTATACATAGGATATACAAAAACGGATATACGAATATTGAATATCTATTGTACATCTAATATACATACGCATTTAATATATTTGACAAAATTTATCATATATACACAAAATTTTTTAAATCTTTTTAAAATATTTTTTAAAAGATAAAATAATTCTCGAAAATATTTTTAAAATGTTTTTATGTCCGCTTTTTGATGTTTAAAAATATTTTCAGAAATATATTTTGAATATACATTTTAAACTAATATTCAAAAATATGTATCAAATATTTAAGAAAATATTATCTGAACGATAAAAAGAACATTTTTAAAAATATTTTTAAAAGTTTTTTAAAATGTTATCACAAAAAATTTTTTAATTATTTTAAAATATTCCTAAAACCATTTTAAAATGCTTTTATGCAATATTTTATAGAAATATTTAGAAATATTTTTGAAAACATTTATATTTTGTGCTGATATATGTGTATATATATATATATACTTATCTACCATTATAGTGGAGTATATGCATCGTAATTGATTTATAATTTTTAAGATGCCAAAATTAAAAGAATATTATTAGCGTTATTAGCGCAGAGTTTGCTCCAATACTATACTGAACGTATATTACTTTTTAATATTTGCAAAAAATATAGAATTAATAGCTTCTGCGCTTGTTGCCAATATATATATATATATATATATATATATATATATTGCAAATATTAAATATTTTGCAAATATTAAAAAGTAATATACGTTGAGTATAGTATTGGAGCGAACTATGCGCTAATAACGCTAATAATATTCTTTTAATTTTGGCATCTTAAAAATTATAAATCAATTACAATGCATACTCCACTAATGGTAGATAAGTTGATTGCACTGCGTGAGTTGTGCGACACTGCGGCTAGACATTTTTCATTTGTCTTCACTGCTCTTCTTGGCTCTCATCATTACTGTCTCATTTCTCATTCATCTTTCATGCAGTACACCACGCTTTGAAAAATCTAGAAATCGACTTGCGACGTTTTAATTTGTCTAAAGTGATTGTGCGTTGTGTGAAAACAACTTTTCGTGGAGTAGCAGCAGGCAGTACATATAGTTTTATTAATATTAAAGCGGTAAGTCTCGTATATATGTCTTATATTATTTTATTTACTATTTTATTTATAATTAAGCATAATTACAATAAACTTTTTCTTCATATGTTTATTTCTTAAACTAAATAATATAACATGCTAGTCCAATAATTTAATTAATATAATCTAACAGCACAACACATTCGAAAGACATGCAGAAAATATCTTCGGAATATTTTCTGAACGTCTTTTGAATATGTATGCTGTATGAGTAAATTGGTTAATATAAAATGCATAAATCTATTGCTTTTAAAAAGCTGTACTAACTTTTCAATTTTTTTATAAATTCAATTTTTTCAATTTTTATATAAATATAATATTATTTCCAATCCTGTTTCGGTCCAATTTTTCAGTTATTTTATTTTTTTAATTTTAATTTATAGTACTTATATATACAGCACGCTCATTCAAAAAGACATCCAGAAGATATCTTCGGGATATCTTCTGAATGTCTTTTGAATATGTATGCTGCATGAATAAATTTGGTTAATATAAAATGCATAAATCTATTGCTTTTAAAAAGCTATACTAACTTTTCAATTTTTATACAAATATAATATTATTTTCAATTTTGTTTAGGTTCAATTTTTAAGTTATTTTATTTAATAAATTTCAATTTAGTATATGTCCACTCAGCATGCTTATTCAAAAGACATTCAGAAGATATCTTCGGGATATCTTTAGGGTACTAAATTAGAAATAATAAATTTAAGAAATAAAATAACTTAAAAATTGGACCTAAACAGAATTGAAAATAATATATATTTGTACAAAAATTGAGAAGTTAGTACAACTTTTTAAAAGCAATAGAATTATGCATTTTATATAAATAAATTTACTCATACAACATGCATATTCAAAAGACGTTTAGAAGATATTCCGAAGATATCTTCTGAATGTCTTTTCAATATGCATGCTGTATGGGCAAATTTGTTAATATAAAATATATAGTTCTATAATATACATTTGCATTACATGTAAGTGATGAATAAAATCTACATATATTGGTTATTTATAGTTTATAAATAGTATAAGTTTAAACATATTCAAACAATTT
This sequence comes from Nylanderia fulva, assembly GCF_048542155.1. Classification (NCBI taxonomy): domain Eukaryota; kingdom Metazoa; phylum Arthropoda; class Insecta; order Hymenoptera; family Formicidae; genus Nylanderia; species Nylanderia fulva. Next base: position 17,096 of record NW_028190952.1, read on the forward strand.
GCTATATATAAAGTTTTAATTTTCTTTCTAATATTGTTTGTTTCAGCTATCTTATAAAGTATAAAGGTTCTTTATAAATTATTTTATATTTTTGGATATTACGTTCAACTTCGATTCAATCATTCGGATCTATAAATCTTTATTGCACTTTTTATCTATTTAATTTTCTTGTGTCTCTCTGAATATAATTCAAAATGCCTAATAAAAAAAGTCAAAGAGAAAAATTATGTCGGAAAGTTAATGAAAAACTTCATCTGTCATTAGCAATAATTAGTGAAACGGATCAATTAGCAAATAATGAAATATTCTTAGATGAATATTATAATCAGAATTGTAAAAAAATATATAATAGTGTTGATAATGAAATTGTTATTGATAATAATGATTTTAATGATAATAATGATAATAATGATAATAATGATAATGATTTTATAAATAATGATAACATTTTATTAAATAATCAAAGCAATAATTTGGAACAGAATGATTATTCTTTTCTTAATGATTTACAGCAACGTAATGATACTAATATTTCACCTCCATTATTTGCTAAGCCTAAGGAATCTCTTTCCACAAAATTAGGAAAATGGTCTATTGACAGAAATGTTAGTTTAACTGCATTTAAACAGTTATTAGATATACTACGCGAAGAACCATCATTAATTAATATCTTGCCAGCTGATCCACGTACTATTTTGAAAACACCCCGCAAATCTAATTCTTTAAATAATTCATATCATTATTTTGGTATACGCAAGTCACTAAATTTTTTATCTTTGAAACATAATGTAACTGTCGATCAAAATACAGAATTTTTTCTGGCAATTAATATTGACGGGCTGCCTTTAACAAAAAGCACATCAAGTTCCTTTTGGCCAATTTTGGGTACAGTTAAATCAATTAAAAATCTAAAAAATCAAGTATTCATAATAGCTTTACATTATGGAAATGAAAAACCTAAAGCCAATGAATTTTTAAAGGATTTTGTAGAAGAATGTATAAAATTATCAAATGGAATAATGATACAATCTGTTTTATGTAAATTCAAAATTTTAATGTTAATTTGTGATACCCCGGCCAAATCTCACATTTTATCTATTAAAAGTCATTCAGGTTATTTCTCATGTACGAAGTGTGATCAGGAAGGGGATATGGTTAATAACGTTTTATGCTTCGTTGAAACTGAAAATTTAAAAAAAAGAACAGATCATTCATTTAGAAATACCCTTCAAATCGAACACCACACAGGAGAAACACTTTGGCTTCAAATTCCCAATTTTAATATGATTGATAATGTACCTTTAGATTATATGCATAATCTTCTATTGGGTGCAACAAAAAGGTTGTTATGTTGTAAGCGTTATGGATGGATATTTGGCAAGCCTCCTCATAAATTACGTGCTTTAAATATTAATAAAATTAACAATAATCTTCAGGCTTTAAAAAAATATATTCCTTGTGAATTTGCAAGAAAAACTCGGCCAATAAACGAATGTAAAAGATTTAAGGCGACCGAATTTAGACTTTTTCTGTTATATACAGGCCCAATAGTTTTGAAGAAAGTAATACCATTAAAAGAGTATAATAATTTTCTTATGCTAAGTTTAGCTAGCTCAATATTGATAAGTAATCAGTACACAAAATTTGAAAATTATATTTCATATGCCGAAGACCTAATAAAATATTTTATTAAGAATTCAATTAAAATTTATGGACCCGATTTTATTTCACACAACATACATAGTCTATTGCATTTAAGTGATTGTGTACGTTTATTTGGTTCACTTGATGAATTCAGTGCTTTTGCATTTGAAAATCATATGCAAAAGTTGAAAAAGTATATCCGTAGACATTCGCAGCAGCTACAACAAGTTGTGTGTAGAGTTAGTGAGGATAATAATTTTTTGCAACCAATACAATTTGTAAATGATAATTCCATAACATTATTGCAGGAACATTTTAATGGTCCATTAATAAATAATTGCACTTCTCCGCAGTACAGGAAACTTAAAACGATTAATTATTGCTTAAATATTTTAAAAGTAGCTGATCGATTTGTCGAATTGACCGATTCAACTATCGTTGAAATACTAAATTTTGCATCATATCAAAATGAAATATTTTTAATAGGTATCAAGTATATTCCTCACAAAGATTTTTATTCAAAACCATGTTTTTCTTCATTATTTGATATTAAAGTTATTATAAAATATAATACTATATTTCAAATGTGGAGATTTGACAAGATCAAAAGAAAATTACTAGTTTTACCATATAATGATCAATATATTGCATATCCTCTACTGCATTTATAATTGTCTTAAATAATTTTATAATAAATAATAATCGATCACATTTTTCAATAGTTAGTTAAACATAAAATATTTGATAATTTTTAATTTAAATATTTGGAAACTTTATACTAGCTAGAAAAGAAAAATAACATACAAGCTAACGAAAAGTTAATTTTATAAGTTATTTTTCTTATTTAATTAGTATAAAGTCTCAAAATATACTTAATTCAGATTTATTATAATATAATAATTAATTGATCAGTTTTGCATTGAATTTTTTATTTTTTTATTAATTTCTTTATTACATATGTATTTTATTTGTTTAAAAAAATATTCCTTTTCTCTAGTCTTTCAATAATTATATTTTAAAAAACCCTCTTGTTAAATTGTGTAAATTTTATAACTAATTTTTTTTCACTGAATTTTATTCGTTGAGATATTTATTCGTTGATAGATAAAAGTTCAGTTTAGATTGAGATCCGAAATTGATTACTATCAGGTTATCAAGTAATTAAATCTGAATACCTGTAGCCCATAAAAATTTTAAAATAAAAAATTAGCATGTTGAGAATAAAAGTAACGAAAAAGATTTCAAAGAAGAGTCAGTTATGATATTTATTTTATTCTTTAAGTGATCTTGATCTATTTGCTAAATCATAGTTTTTCTCAAATGACATATCTCTATTTGTTTATTTCATTGTCTACTAGAGAAGTTTTTAATAATTGAATTTGAGTTTTAGGAATTTTTAAGAATTGATTAATATGTGTATATAGATGACTTGGCTTGTTGTTCGATTCAAAGAGGATGACACTGTTGAGGCAATACCGAAAAAATGGTTTTTGTTAAAAGAATCTGCATGCTATTGGCCACCACAAAATTATGAAACTACAGCTATTAAAGCAGCTATAAAAAATGAATATAGTCCTGATTCAAACTGGATGAAATACGGAGCAATTATTTTAGGCACATATGGTAAATATGTTATTGCTTATATTATATAAAATTGTATAACATTTTTATAAAAAAAATTATTAAATTATTAATATATGTATAAAGAATTATATACACACACACACACACTGTTATTAATCATGGAATATCTTCTTTTATTTGTAATTATCATAAACTTATAATAATTACATTGTTATTTTGTACCACACATTTATTTAATATGCAATTCTATAATGTACAACAATATGGTAGTTATATTCTTTGTTATTGGATATATAATAAGTAATATTTATTTAGGTGATTTAAAACTTGCTAAAAGAAAGGCAATTAAAGCCCAACGTACAGATGATCTTTCATCACATACGGAGATTTTAACGAAAAAGAATAATAAAATACATAAGCGGGGACAAGGCAAAAGTAAAGGACATAAGGATTACTCAGATACTGATAAATCTTATGAATCGATATCTGATGAAGATAGCAACACATACCCTACATTACCACTTTCTGGCAAGAGACACGGTATAAGATAAATACTTTTCTAGTAAGAATTCATTTTATTTTCAAAAACTAATTTTCCTTATATTTAACAGATAATGATCGCTCTCCAATGGAAAGTCAAAATATTACTAATCGTAAGTATTTTTAAAACTTGAACTTTTATGTAAAATATTTATTATTACATTATTAATCAGATCAATATACTGAAGAAAATACGGCTTAGCAATTTATATATTTAAATACTGCTACCGGCTTTAAAGTGGAATAAATTAATATAGAATTTATTTATTAACACTATTATTTAGATTAATTTATATTAATACTATTATTTAATTAATACTATTATTTATTATTGAAAAAATCAATATTGTTTTAAAATATTAATTTTTTAAATGTATATTATAATTGTTATCTAAAACCAAAATATTTAAATATAAATATATTTAGATAACAATTATAATATACATTTAAAAAATTAATATTTTAAAACAATATTGATTTTTTGAATAATAAATAATAGTATTAATTAAATAATAGTATTAATATAAATTAATCTAAATAATAGTGTTAATAAATAAATTCTATATTAATTTATTCCACTTTATATTTATATTTAAATATTTTGGTTTTAGATAACAATTATAATATACATTTAAAAAATTAATATTTTAAAACAATATTGATTTTTTCAATAATAAATAATAGTATTACTTAAATAATAGTATTAATATAAATTAATCTAAATAATAATGTTAATAAATAAATTCTATATTAATTTATTCCACTTTAAAGCCGGTAGCACATGGGTACATTCAATGCGGAGCGGAAAAGTCGTCAACATATACATACGAGTATATTCCTATGGTAGATAAGCTACGACAGGCCCAGCGTAGTCCGCTGTAGCATACTATCATAGGAATACATATGTTGAAATTTTTTCTGCTCTGCATTGAATTCACCAACGTATTATCGGCCTTAATATAACAAGTTTGTTGTTATACAACAATTCTGTTAAATAAGCATTATTAATTAAATTGATAATATTTTCTTGTTATTTTAAGATAACTTCAAGCAAACTACAGATAGCGTTCACGTAAATGCTGGTAAATAATTATTTTTATTCTTTATATGTTTTGTATTTTTTAAATATTCCTTTTTGTATAATATTTTAATATCCAATATAACTTAACTTTCAGAATTTTCAGAATTCAGAAAACAACTTCTTAAAGAAGTTCATCTGATTAATCTTAAATTAAATGATCTTATGGATAACGTGAATATACTTGTAAAAAAAGCCCGATATGCTGATGAGCCAGAACTAAATGATGACACTAATACGGCTGTTATGACTTTAATACAATCGTTTCCAGTCGTTACAGAGCAGGAATTAATGTCGATGGAAGAATGGCTATCGAGTTCAGCTGATAACATACATGCACTGGTGTGTACTTAATTATATTATTATATATTATTTAGATTATATTTTACATGATGAAAATTATTTTCTAATAAAGAACTTTTTTATTTTGTGAATTTTATATTTTAGAGTCATCAACTGCGTTTAATTGGAGGCACAGATCTTCCCCATGTAATCAAAGCCATTATGTCGAGAGCAATTTCAAATGAAGTTGGAATGCTATATTCCTGGGAGGGAGCTCGGCAAAAAAAAGCTTTTAAATCGCTAAAGTTCGTCCAAGTGATCATTGGTAAAATATATTATTTTATATACTCTACATCAAAACCATTTTAAGCATATACATATACGCTTGAATCAAGTTTCATCGTAACATAACTGTGTTGCGTAATCAAATAATATTTAAATAGAAAAATTTGAATTTGAATTTAATTTTGTTACATTACTTTGTCGCTTTCATTTTTTTATTCACAATTTTTTTATTTAATATCTGTAATATATATGTATTATATGATGATGTTACGCATTAAAGTTCGCAGATCTGTTCACACCGGTTATGTTGCACAGTTACGTTATGTAATGCTCATATGCGTGCGTAACTTTTATATTTACTAAATGATTTTAGGTGTTGTTCGACTGAACTCCAAGACAAAATCTGCAACAGAATCGGATATCATAGAAGTAATAAAAAATTGGCTAGTTAGAAGTAAAGAACGCAGTAACAAGTTTCAATCAAAAAAGAAAACGGAAAACACTGTGTGTCAAACAGATTCCGTTTGTGAAACAGGCTCTGCTTGTGAAACAGGCTCCGTTTGTGAAACAGGCTCCGTTTCTGAGAAAGACCTTATTCAAGATTAAGATAATTATATGTATAACTTGCCGTTATATATATATAATTATTTGTTTTACATTTATTACAAATTAAAAGTAAAATTTTAAGGTTTTAAATACTATTAATTTGATTGTTCTGCTACTATATATATTATTTGCATTTATTATTTTTGTTTTTTTTATTTAGTGCACATTTATCAAAATTGCTTTTTGTTTTTATTTTAAAATTGAGTTCTTTTTATTTTAAAACTTTAAAACACAACAACGGTTGAAACAACAGTTTTTAATTGTATAGAATATATTATATATGTATGTATTAGAAATAACTTCATTGGATATCTGTACTATACATACATAATATGACATTTAAAATGTTTTTCGAAAATTATAATAAAAAATAAATGCTAAAAAATTATATTAATATACAAAAATATATGTATACAGTGAATATGTTTATTACATCCACTGTTTATATGTACATACATTTTCGTATATCCATATAATTTCTTTAGCATTTATTTTTTATGATATTCGAAAAACATTTTGTACGTCATATTATGTATATAGTACACGGATATCCAATGTCGAATAAAATTAGCTGGAATCTTGATATAATATATATATATATATATATATATATATGTACAATTAAAGGTAGATAATTAAAGTATTAGTTTAAAAATTTGTCACATTTTTATAATAAAATACTAAATACAAAATGATCAAAACCTATATATGGCTGTATATTTGAATCTTTTTGAACCTCTCAAATAATATATACATATAATATATGAAAATGTATATACATTAAATGTACATATAGATATATATATTGGATATACGTAGTACATGCATATGATGGACAGTATACGTTCTTTCGATATACATAGTACATGTATGTGCGAGGTACAGTATACGTTCTTTGGATGTACATAATACATGCATGTGATGTACAATATACGTTCTTTGGATATATATAATACATACATGTGATGTACAATACACGTTCTTTGGATACACATAGAATATGCTAAAAGTGCGACGATATGGATATACAAAAATGTATGTTCCATGTATGTACATTGGATGTACAAATGGATGTATAATAGATCTACCTGAGACCTACGGTGCATTGCTTTTGAACATCTATACGATCTGCAATGGACATCTTTCAGATGTGTTATGATATACACAGGATATCCAGAATCCATTTCCGTATATTCTATGTACATCTAGGGGATCTTTTGTGCTGACTGGGCATCTATTTATTTCGGGCTTACTTCTGTCAGTTATACATTGTTCATCAAAACAATGGTTAATTTTGTCGGGGGTTTGCTGTAAATATGATTTATTGTATTAATCTGGTATGTAAACATATATATTTTTGTAAATCTATAATTATTTGTATGATTAAGCGCATTAAGAGTATATTTATATGTATATAATTGTTTATAGATTACTTGAAAAGGGCTGCAATGACAGCCGAAACGTTGTAAATTAAACTAATTATTTAAAATAAATTATTGCCAGTCTGGTCGACTTTAAAATTGGAGGAGAGTTTTTCATTATTTATTACTGGCGACTCTTAAGGATTATCATTTATTTATTTATTAGTCTATAGTTATTTATTTATAAAGTTTGTAATTAAGAATTCTTAATAAAAATATTACTTTAATTTAGTAAAATAAAATTAAAATTAAAAACTTATTAATATTTATTTGTTTCTAAGTATCTTTTTTCCTTGATTTTTTCCAGGAAAGACAAATATTTTTTTTTCTTTAAATTATTTCTAAGGATTCTTTTTCTAGAAGAAAACATCAATTTTTAAAGTAAATAACTAAAAAAAATTAAAAATATTTTGTTTACAAAGAAATTTTGGAGCACCTTGTAGAAAATGATATAATTTTGTAAGTTACAGCTTATTAATAATTATAACATTGATCATAACTATAGAATTAAATTTACACACACAAATACATACGCACGCATATACATACATGTGTACATACTCACGCAAATCACACATGTACACACACACGCACACACTAACATATGCACATACTTTACCTATACTACATACACATTATACACATGTATACATTATATACTTATTGATAATAATATTAAAATTTTAGTAATAATTTATGATCATAAATTTTAACCAATTTAGATATTTTATTCTTAATTAACAAAATATTTCAAAATTTTATTAATACAATTAATTTATTTTATAAAATCACAGGTTATAGCAGTTCAACATTTTAAATCAGATCAACCGAAAACCAAAAGAAATGGTAGAAACGCATCTTTATAATTTTATTATGAACAACAGTGAAATTATCCCAGTCAGCACAAAAGATCCCCTAGATGTACATAGAATATACGGAAATGGATTCTGGATATCCTGTGTATATCATAAGACATCTGAAAGATGTCCATTGCAGATCGTATAGATGTTCAAAAGCAATGCACCGTAGGTCTCAGGTAGATCTATTATACATCCATTTGTACATCCAATGTACATACATGGAACATACATTTTTGTATATCCATATCGTCGCACTTTTAGCATATTCTATGTGTATCCAAAGAACGTGTATTGTACATCACATGTATGTATTATATATATCCAAAGAACGTATATTGTACATCACATGCATGTATTATGTACATCCAAAGAACGTATACTGTACCTCGCACATACATGTACTATGTATATCGAAAGAACGTATACTGTCCATCATATGCATGTACTACGTATATCCAATATATATATCTATATGTACATTTAATGTATATACATTTTCATATATTATATGTATATATTATTTGAGAGGTTCAAAAAGATTCAAATATACAGCCATATATAGGTTTTGATCATTTTGTATTTAGTATTTTATTATAAAAATGTGACAAATTTTTAAACTAATACTTTAATTATCTACCTTTAATTGTACATATATATATATATATATATTATATCAAGATTCCAGCTAATTTTATTCGACATTGGATATCCGTGTACTATATACATAATATGACGTACAAAATGTTTTTCGAATATCATAAAAAATAAATGCTAAAGAAATTATATGGATATACGAAAATGTATGTACATATAAACAGTGGATGTAATAAACATATTCACTGTATACATATATTTTTGTATATTAATATAATTTTTTAGCATTTATTTTTTATTATAATTTTCGAAAAACATTTTAAATGTCATATTATGTATGTATAGTACAGATATCCAATGAAGTTATTTCTAATACATACATATATAATATATTCTATACAATTAAAAACTGTTGTTTCAATCGTTGTTGTGTTTTAAAGTTTTAAAATAAAAAGAACTCAATTTTAAAATAAAAACAAAAGCAATTTTGATAAATGTGCACTAAATAAAAAAAAACAAAATAATAAATGCAAATAATATATATAGTAGCAGAACAATCAAATTAATAGTATTTAAAACCTTAAAATTTTACTTTTAATTTGTAATAAATGTAAAACAAATAATTATATATATATAACGGCAAGTTATACATATAATTATCTTAATCTTGAATAAGGTCTTTCTCAGAAACGGAGCCTGTTTCACAAACGGAGCCTGTTTCACAAGCAGAGCCTGTTTCACAAACGGAATCTGTTTGACACACAGTGTTTTCCGTTTTCTTTTTTGATTGAAACTTGTTACTGCGTTCTTTACTTCTAACTAGCCAATTTTTTATTACTTCTATGATATCCGATTCTGTTGCAGATTTTGTCTTGGAGTTCAGTCGAACAACACCTAAAATCATTTAGTAAATATAAAAGTTACGCACGCATATGAGCATTACATAACGTAACTGTGCAACATAACCGGTGTGAACAGATCTGCGAACTTTAATGCGTAACATCATCATATAATACATATATATTACAGATATTAAATAAAAAAATTGTGAATAAAAAAATGAAAGCGACAAAGTAATGTAACAAAATTAAATTCAAATTCAAATTTTTCTATTTAAATATTATTTGATTACGCAACACAGTTATGTTACGATGAAACTTGATTCAAGCGTATATGTATATGCTTAAAATGGTTTTGATGTAGAGTATATAAAATAATATATTTTACCAATGATCACTTGGACGAACTTTAGCGATTTAAAAGCTTTTTTTTGCCGAGCTCCCTCCCAGGAATATAGCATTCCAACTTCATTTGAAATTGCTCTCGACATAATGGCTTTGATTACATGGGGAAGATCTGTGCCTCCAATTAAACGCAGTTGATGACTCTAAAATATAAAATTCACAAAATAAAAAAGTTCTTTATTAGAAAATAATTTTCATCATGTAAAATATAATCTAAATAATATATAATAATATAATTAAGTACACACCAGTGCATGTATGTTATCAGCTGAACTCGATAGCCATTCTTCCATCGACATTAATTTCCTGCTCTGTAACGACTGGAAACGATTGTATTAAAGTCATAACAGCCGTATTAGTGTCATCATTTAGTTCTGGCTCATCAGCATATCGGGCTTTTTTTACAAGTATATTCACGTTATCCATAAGATCATTTAATTTAAGATTAATCAGATGAACTTCTTTAAGAAGTTGTTTTCTGAATTCTGAAAATTCTGAAAGTTAAGTTATATTGGATATTAAAATATTATACAAAAAGAAATATTTAAAAATACAAAACATATAAAGAATAAAAATAATTATTTACCAGCATTTACGTGAACGCTATCTGTAGTTTGCTTGAAGTTATCTTAAAATAACAAGAAAATATTATCAATTTAATTAATAATGCTTATTTAACAGAATTGTTGTATAACAACAAACTTGTTATATTAAGGCCGATAATACGTTGGTGAATTCAATGCAGAGCAGAAAAAATTTCAACATATGTATTCCTATGATAGTATGCTACAGCGGACTACGCTGGGCCAGTCGTAGCTTATCTACCATAGGAATATACTAGTATGGTATATGGGACGGACTCCGTCCGCATTGGAAGTAACACAGGTGCACCGGCTTTAAAGTGAATAAAGATATTAGAATTTATTTATTAAAATTAGTATTTAGATATATTAATGTAATAATATCTTATTTAAGTAAATACTATTATTTATTATAAGAGTTTAACAAGCTCGGTAATAAAATATAAAGTTAACGGATAAAACGGCAACAAGAGCCAACTCGCGGATGACACAGCGTTATCCTAAACGAAACTTAAAGAATTGCTCGTTAGAATAAAACCGGTGCCCACACGGCCCCAAATTTTTACTTGGACACGGCCAAGATTATACATATGAAAGAATCTCATATTTGAGTTTAATTTCAATACCCATTTAACCCCCTACGGAAAATAAATAAATGAATGCAAGAGAAAAATTAGATCGAAATATCGTGAATCGCGAATTCCGAACCCGAGACCTTTCGTTGGCGACTGCTCTTCCAGCTGAGCTATTCAGATCCTTTCGATTCTATACTTTTCTCTGTTATATATATTAATGTTGGTAAACAAACGCATTTTTTTAAGCCAGCGTGTATCAAATATAAGAGTTTTAACAAGGCTCTGTAATATAAATATAAATTTAACGTATAAGACGGGGCCACACCCAAAAAATGGATCAAAGAATCTGTATCAAATTTTGTGTGAAAAACAAAATTAAGTGCGCGGACGCATTCCGAATGTTGACTGTGGCATATGGTGAAGCTACCTTGGACCGAAGCAACGTTTATCGGTGGTACAAAATGTTTTCCGAGGGCCGAGAAGATGTGAACGACGATGAGCGTGCCGGACGCCCGAGCACGTCAACAACAGACGAAAACATTGATGAAGTGAAGAAAATAGTATTGGTCAATCGTCGAATCACCGTTAGAGAAGTTGCTGAAGACCTAAACATATCGATTGGCTCGTGCCATTCGATTTTTACCAATGATTTGGGCATGACACGGGTCGCCGCGAAATTCGTACCAAAATTGCTCAATTTCGACCAAAAACAGCATCGAATTTTTGGCCAAAAACAACACACTAATAATGCCGCAGCCACCGTATTTCCCAGATCTGGCCCCCTGTGACTTTTTCTTGTTCCCGAAACTGAAGAGGCCCATGAAAGGACGACGCTACGCTACGATTGAGGAGATAAAGACAGCATCGAAGGAGGAGCTGAACAAGATCACAAAAAATGATTTTTTGAAGTGCTTCGAGGATTGGAAAAAACGTTGGCACAAGTGTATAATATCTGGTGGGGATTACTTTGAAGGGGACAAAATAGATATTCATGAATAAATAAATAATTTTTGAAAAAACAAAATTCGCGATACTTTTTGAACACACCTCGTATATATTGATAAAATGTTACAAATAAAATTCAGAAAAAGAATAAATAAATGATCTTCAATTAAATAATTATCTCCATAATTTTATCTTATTCAAATTCTGAATTTCTTTCTAGCTAATATGCGACTATAAAAAGTTATTCAATTCAATTCAATTCAATTCTTTATTCGTCCCCTAAGGGATTGAAGGCGCTTTTGAAGGAGCGTTCCCCAACCTTACAAAACTCTTACAATTATACTTATATCTACTCTTATCTCTACTCTTACATCTAATTTACAAATAACTTAATTCTACCTTAACCTACTTATCTACTACTTTAGAGAGAGAAAGAGCCGTCCCTACCTATCGCTTCGCTTCGGCTTCCGATTCCCCATATATTCTCCACCACCTCATTCATACCTCACTCATTCTCCTCCTCATACTTCCCTCGTCCTTTTCCCCTCCCTCCCCCTTTTCTTCCGTTCTCCCCTCTTCCCTCTTTTTCTCTATTTCTCTCATCCATCCTTCCCCTTCTCCTCCTTCCTGCAATATTCCCTTCATTCTTTCCCACCAGTTTCCCTTCTCCCCTTCTCCCCCACATTCTCCTATCACATGCTCCCATGTTTCATCTTCTATCCCGCATAACCTACATCTTCTTTTCTCCTCTTTTTCCCAGTATCTCGCCCCTCTCATCTCATTGTTCATTCTGAACCTAACTATCCTTCTCCATCTACTTTCCCCCCATCCCTTTCTCAGGTATTCCGGTAAACCCTCCTCCTTCCATTCCCCATACCATCTATTATATCTCGACTCTCTTATCCTCTCCCATCTTTCCTCCTTTTGCCTTTCCCTGTCTTTCTGTTCCCACCCCTCATATACTTCCTCTCCCCTTCCCCTTTTTTCCTCCATCTCTTTCCCTTCTATTCCTCTTTCTTCCCAGAATTTCTCCCTCTCTTCCTCCCACATCGTTCTTTCCTTTCCTCTTCTTATCCTCTCTTTCATATCCTCAAAACATTTCCTCGCTAAACTTCCTCCCCTTCCTTCCTCCAACTTCCTCTCATACCCTACCGCCCTCCTTCCTGCCCTTATCCTAAATTTGTCTTTTCCTATCTCCTCTCTTACCATATACCCCGGCGTGCACCAGTCTACTCCTAACGTCCACCTAATCCATCGCTCCTGCATTGCCTCCACCTCTCTCCTCTCCTTCCATCCCCATATTTCCGCCCCATATTCCAACACCGTCCCCACCAACCTTTCCATTAGCCATACTCTTTTCATCCAGTCTCCTGCAAACCTTCTCTTTCCCATTCCCCACACCTGTCTTATCACCGCTCCTGCTTTCCTAACTCTGTTCTTTACCTGCGCCTCCTGCCCCCCGTTCCTCTGTAGCTTATACCCTAAATATGTGAATTCTTTCACTTCCTCTAACCTTTTTCCTTTCCATCTCCACTCCACTCTCTTCATTCTTCCTCCTCCCTTTTTAAACCTCATTACCTTTGTCTTATCCACATTCACCTCTAACCTTTTCTTGTCCATATAACTTTTCATTTTCCCCATCGTATGTATCATCCCTTCCTCATCCTCCGCCAACAGTACCATGTCATCTGCGTACGCCAAACAATGCACCTTTTCCCCTCCCAGTTTCACCCCCCCCCCCAACCTCCTTTTCTTAGCACTTCCTCTATATCCGCTATCAGCAGACTGAATAAGTGCGGACTCATTGGGCAACCTTGCCTCACCCCCCTTGCCGTCCAAAAATTTTCTCCCTCCTCTTTTCCCACTCTTACCTTACTCCTCGTTTCCCTGTACACCTCTTTTATCCTACTCCTTAATCCTTCCCTCACTCCCCTCCCCTTCATTGCCTCCATTAACACCTCCCTATCTACCGAGTCAAACGCCGCCTTCAGGTCCATAAATGCCGCAACTACCTTTCCTCCCTTCTTATTTACCCTCTTATTCACCAGATAGTTCAACACATAGATACTATCCATCACCCCCATTCCCTTTCTAAAACCTGTCTGACTCTCCGGTATCATATTCTTCCCCTCCATTTCTTCCTTTAACCTTTCAGTTAAAATCCCCACGTATATCTTGTATAGCGTTGGCATCAATGTCACTCCTCTATAGTTTTCCACTTTATTCCCCGTTCCCTTTTTCAACAGTGGCACTATTATCCCTTCTTTCCACCTCTCCGGCCATCCTTCTCCTCTCCATACTCTGTTGCACATTTCCCATACCCACTCTTCTACCCTCTCCCCTCCATATTTCCATACCTCACTCGGTATCCCATCCTCCCCCGCTGCTTTTCCTTTCTTCAGTTTTCCCAGTATCCTCTTCACTTCCTCCCTGCTTATCTCCCCTGCTCCTCTCTCTCTCCCTTTTTTCTTTTCCTTTTTTAAATTTACCCACCCCCCAAAACCTAAGTTTTCCTTCCACCCCCCCTTTTTCTCCTCTTTCACCCCTTCTCTCTTTTTCCCCCGAAACCCAAATTCCCTTCCGGCCCTTTCGCCCCACCATTTCCTCCCCCTCCCCCACAAAAACCCTATCCGCCCCCAATCCCCTCCCCCCCTTTTTTCCACCCAAAAACCCCCCCCCCCCCCCCCCGCCCCCCCCCTTTCCTTTTTCCCTTCTCCCCCCTTTTTTTTCCTTCCCCCCCTTTTCCCCTTTTTTTTCCCCTTTTTTTTCCTTGCTCCCCAACCCCCCCCCCCCTCCCCCCCCCCTCTTTTCCTTTTTTATTCTTCTCCCCCCTTTTTCCTTCCCTTTTTTTTTTTTTTTTCCCCCCCCCCTTTTTTTTTTCCCTTTTCCCCCCCCTTTTTTTTCTAGCTTAAAAAAATGGTGGGGCCGTTCTTTTTACTCCCCCCCTCCTTCCTTTTTCCTTTCTTTACTCTACCCTCCCACCCATAATTTTTCCCGTTCCCCTTTTCCCCCCTTTTTAATTCAATTTTTTAAAAATTAATTTTTTGTTTTTTGTTTTTAGGTTTTTTTTTTTATGCGCGTCCCCCAGACTTTGGGGTTTTCCCAATATAAAAAAATTCAATTTTCAAAAATACATAAAACCTCCCCAGGGGGTTTGATCGGAAAAAAACCCCGACGGCGAGGGTACCAAATACGCAAAACGGTCCCCAGGCTTACCCTTTTCTTCTTGTTTCACACTCCTGCATGCTAATTGGGGGAGGAAACCTTCATTTTTTTACAATAGTGTTTTTTTTTTTTGCCCCGAAAATTGCAAAATAATCGACAAAAGGGGTTTTCCCCAACATTAATTTCCCACGCCCCCATACGCCCCTTTCGTCCCGTCATTAAAAAATTTTCCCAAAACTCGTTTTTTTTTTTTGGGACAATTTCATGAAAAAAACCGTTTTTTTAAATTTTTTAAAAAATACGTGAGATGCCAAAAAAAAAAATACCGGCGTTAAAAAATTTCTAAAAAAATCAATTTATTCTTGGAAAAGGTAACCTTGAAAAAAGGCAAAGTCAAGTGCACTTCTCATAGGGTTTAATCAAAAAAAGAAAAAGCCCTTTTTAAATAGAATTTTAAGGAAAATGACGGTTCTTTAAAAAAAAAAAAAAATTTAAACCAGCTTTTTTTTTAAAAAAGCGTTTTTAGGGGGTTTTTTTAAACAAGGCGTTTACTAGAAAATCAATCGGGGGCCCTTCAAAAAAAGCTTTCCCAATAAAAAAATTAAGGCCCCTGATCATTCAAAGGGTAAGGGTTGGGGGAGGAAAAAAATTTTGCTTTCGTTTTTATTTTTTTATGTCAAAAATTGTATTTTAACATTTTTATTAAAATTATTAATAAATAATTAAAAAAATAAAAAAAAATTTGTTGTAAAATATTTTTCATTTTTATTTTAAATTATACAATTTAAAAACGACTGATATTCGCGAGCTCAGCTTTTAAAAAAAAATCTTTAGTGAAAACAAAGTTGCAAATTTTTTTTTTGCACTTTTTTGGGGAAATGAAAGAAGAAAATAACCTAAAATATACAATGGGGCGAGTTTTTTGTTAGGAAAAAATTTCCAAAAATTCCGAAGTTTTTCGGGAAAAATCCCGGGAAAAAAAGTACTAAAAATCAGGATTTTCATGCTATGTCAATCCACAGGTCGCAAAACCCAAAATTAGTTTTGGAAAATACAAACACCTCGCCTTAAAAAGGGGCAATTTACCAGTTTTTTTATAAAAACAGAAATAGCGGGGGTGGGCCAAAATTTTCGAACAGTGGTTTAGGGGGTTTTCCCCAAGTGGAAAATTTTTCCTAAACGGAAAGAAACTTTTCCCCTTTTTTTTTTTTACAACCATCGGCCCCAACGTTCGGCTGCCTTATCCCCCCACACAAAACGGCGGGGGAAACATTTTTTGGATCCCAAAAAATGCTAAAAAGAATCAAAATTTAGTGAAATAATAAGGGGGGAAGAGCGCGTCAACCAAGTACATTTGAAAATCTAGATGCGGGGTGCAAAATTTTGTGATTATTTCTTGCTGTCAAAATTGATTAAAAAAAAGAACATTAAAAACGCGGAGCATTTTTGACCAATTTATTGGAGCGGCCCCCCCAAATCGCCCCCCTTGGGCCCCAATTTTTAAAAAGGTTGCACGGCGCGAATTTTAGCACACTTTAAAATGCAACCGTTTCAAGCGCCCGCACTCCAATGGGGACATAACTCTAGGGGTCTACAATATTTGCTCGAGGGAAAAGGTCCTGCAAAACAAAAAATTTTGTTTGGGGGTGAATCGTGCGGTGGCAATATCGGGGCAAAAATAACTGAAAAACCCCGTTTGGCCAAAATGATACGGCGTTCGAGGTCTATACTGCCTGCAAAAATTAATACAACTCTAAAACCGCGAAAATTTTTTAAAAAAATCTAAAAAACATTGTATTGAGAATGTGAAAAATATTTGCAAGACACACGTGTGGGGTAAACCACTATTTTAGGGATTTGTATCGTAACCCGGGATAACCGTCCAATAAAGCGTCAGTGCGATAAATTTTGAACTTTTGCACTTTCTGATTTACCGGGGTACACGCCCGTTACGCCCCCACTACATCGCTAAAGATTTTCAGAACGCTAGCTTTTTGGGCTTGTCGCGAAAATGATTTAATTTAAAATAAAATAAATACAACCATGGCGCGGGGGAGTTATCAAATTACCGCAGAAATTGGACAAAAGAGGGGGGGTTTTAAGTGCAATCAGGGGAAAAGCGGGGTTTCCAGGGTCAGGGGGGGCCGCTTTTTACCCCTGCGAAAAAGCCAGTCGAAATCTTCTTATCCACTTCCCAAAACAGTGCAAAACCTCCAGAACATTGATTTTTCCCGTGACTATAAATAAAATTTTAAAAAGTTTGAACTTGAAAAACACTCTCCGTGAATGTTCACATCGAAACATTGTCCCGCTACGTCTTTCGGGAAAAAAAAAGACACACGTAAATTTTCTGTATGCAAACGAAAACACGTTGGACATTTTCGCTTTGATAAAAAATTTATTCGACTTTCAGGGGCAACGGTAAAAAAAATGTAGAAGATATATTTGAGGGTATTTATTTATTAAAAAAAATTTTTAAAAAAAAATTTTTAATTAAATTATATTTTTTTTTTTCAGATTTTTACACTTTTTCAATTCGGAAGACAGTTGCAGACGCTACTGTGACTGGGAAAATTAATGAGCGCTATCCGATTCCCGGCGATAAGGACAAGGGCTTCTTCAAAAACACAACAAAGGGAGCGGTTTCCGTTTGTGGTGCCCGTTTTGGGAATGCTTTTAAAAAGAGGAAAAAGAAAAAAATACAGCTCTCAGTTTTTAGCCTAGTTTATTTGTCTTGCCTACACTTTCCCTTTATCTAATAAAATTCCTGCCGTAGTGTGATTGCGTGGCGGGGTTTTGCCGAAAAACAAAAAATTTACAATAGTGAAAAAATATTTTAATACAAACGCCCCATGGTTTTTTAACTCGACGAGTGGGAAAATTTTCGCACGAAAGCTTGTCATTTTGCGAAAAACTGTTTAGAAAGACAGCACGCTTTCGCAATTTGGCCATTCACCGAGGACGAGGTCCCCACCCTTAATTGAAATTAAAAATTAAATAAAAAATCTTTGTTTTCCGATATTTTTCAAAATCTGTCCGTTACGACGCCTTTTCATTTCGGGGACTAAGCCCAGCTTTCCAAAGGGGGAATCGAATTATTTCCCAATAAGAAAAAAAAATACTTTCATTCTCAAAAAACTTTAAATTGACCCGCAAGAAAAAATAAAAATTAAAATTAATTCGTTTCATGCCCATAAAAATTTCTCAGTGCTAGTCTTGAAAAAATTTGGCTTTTTCTGAAAAAAGACAAAATTCAAATTTTACTCACATTTTTCAAATTTATCTGTAAAAATTCAATTTTTTTGACACAAAAGGCGTTTTTCCAAAAATAATAGACTGACGAAAAATTGCAAGATGCATTTTTACCCCACCACCGCGCGAATCTTTTTTACCGTTCTTTAATTCATAAAAAGGGCCGGGAAGTGATTGGGGCCAGCCAAACTAGGGCCCCGTTCTCCCTTCGAACGCTAGGGGAATAAAATGATTTTTTAAATATTAAATTTTCCTTTTTTGCAGCCCTTTTAAAATTTTTTCCCGCACGTTGCAAAAGAGTTAGGGGCTTGACTCTACGTTTATTTCTCTTCCGTATAAGGGGACCCATGAAAAAATATCAAATAAAATTAAAATTATTTTAACATTTTTTCCGAGGGGACTTAAGCTGGTAAAGGGCGAGCGGAAGAAAATTTTGTTGGAGAAAGGGGCGACCTAAAAAAATGAGTCGGTTTCGAGCTTGCCTTTATTGATAAAATCGATAAGAAAAGCGATAACAAATTATTTTCGTTTCCCCGGATTTTATAATTATTATGTCCCACGCCTTTCCCTTCAAAATCGATAAGATTAAAATATGTCCAAATAAAGCCGTGCCAAAAATTTTCGCTTTTAAAAAAAGTTCTGGGTTTTTTTTGTCGTTTTCAAAGGCCTGACTGACCCGCTCGACTTTGCCCTTATATGACATTATCCTTTTAGAAAGATCCGGGGGAAAAACAACTCCGACAACAAATTTCTGTTATTAGAGTCTTTCTAAAGGAACAAAAGGTATTTTTAAAACAAATTTTTTTTCAGGGCGGCGGTAACAAGGGCCCCAACGGACGCTTTCGCTGGCCGTGGCGTGGCGGCTTATGAAGCCGTCTTTTTTTTTCCCGCTAGCGCGTATCGGTCGAACTGACGGAAAGGGGGAAGAACATTATTTAGCGCTTTTTCCCCGATTTTGCGCAAACAAAAAGACTTGACAGGGTTTTTATTTTTTATCGACGGGTAACCGGCGGTCTTAGTAAAGTTCGGCAATACCACCTATCAAGACTCCTTCGTACGACTCACGAAACCATCATTCCCCTCATGTACAAGTAAATATTTGTACGGATGGCAATTGTCACCCATTCCCGTTCCCTTTTTAAAAGGGGTTTTACTGTATCGAATTTCGACATCTCATCTATCGCACTCGATTCGCCTCGGGTTATATCCTCGGTAGTTTTTAGAATATCCCAAAATTCAGATGCACACTTGATCTACCGTTTTGTCCCACCCGCGACGCCGCCCGGCAAAAGGGGTATAACAAAATTCCCCCAACGCTTTCGATAAAAAGCGTTCTGTACCTACCAAACTTGCGCAGTGCCCGCACGGGCTTTGCGTTACAAAAAAATACTGCATACTTTAAATTTAACCAAACCATGGGTTAAAAATTTTATCGAATTTAAAACAGAGTTTAAAAACCAAACAAAAAAAATTTTGAAAAAAAATTTTTAAAAAAATGATAATGCGGTTTTTTGGCAAAACGATGAAAAGTGCGTATCTGGGATGTAAATTATTAACAAAGTGGGGCGGGCGATAGCGCAAGGCAATGACGCGAAACCAAATTTTCATAGTACAAGCATATTTTTGGGGAAAATTTGGGTTGCCATAGAAATTTAAAAAATAAAACTAATAACCAAACTAGGGCGGCATGTTCATCTCGACTATCGAAAATATGTCTTTTTAAATTTTACAGAATACATTCCCCCGCTCATCTGACAAATGCCCCGGGATGTACACCACACAGCGTTTAAAACCCACTTTAAAGTGAAACGTCTATGAAAAATGAAGTTTAGTGAAAATTTTTGGGAAAAAAAAGAATAAATTTTGAAATAAATAAAAAAACAACTTTTGCCCAAAAGGGAAATATAACGTCGCAGTAAAAATTTCCCCAAACCGGATCTTTGATTAAACCCGCCATCGTATTTCCTCATCCATTTTTCACAGCCCTTATTTATGCATTGTTAAAATTCAGCAAAATCTTCGCTCGAGTGAATTTTTTTTGCTTTTAATGTGCAATTAACGTTTTTTACCAAAATTTAATTTTTTCGCTGTTACGTTTTTCCCTGCAATTGCAAACATATAAAAATCTTTTAATTCAAATTTCTTAATCAACTGGATAACAAAAAATTTTTTTTTGTACTTTCTTTTATTTTTCAATAACCCTACCTTGGCTGACGATTTTTTGTTTCAATTGGGGAAAAAATTTATGACAAAATGCGGATTTTCTGTAAACATCGGCTGAAAATTTTTTTGACATGGAGTTTGTCAAACAAAAAGTATGACTTTTCCTTTCTTTCATACGTTTTTTTCCTTTTTCCCCTTTCCCTATGAAACCTCGGGGAAACCCCTGTTCGAAAAATTTTGGGGGTCCCCCCGTCTCTTTTGATTTTTTTAAAAAACTGGTAATTGTCCTTTTTAAGCACGACTGTTTGTTTTTCCCGTAACCATAATTTTTACTTTGCGATTCTGTAGTTTTACAACATAAAGTCACTCGATCTTTTTTCTTTTCGTCCCGAGCATTTGCTCGACGCTTCGAATTTTCCTTGGCAAATTTTTTTCCCCAACCCAAAATACTCTTTCCGCTTGTATATTTTTCAGGGGCGTACCTTTTTCTTTCTTTCCACAAAACGTTTTTAAAAAATAATTTTGCAAATTCTTTTCACTGACAGCTTTTCTCCTTGAACCTGAGCTCGAATACCATTCGTTGTTTAAAACTGCCTAAAATACAACTATGTTGTATACATACATTTTTTTGTACATAATATAAAAATAATACATAATTTTATTAATAATATATAAAATTTTCGTATAGACAAAATTTTTCCTCTTCCCCTTTTCTCCGGTTCTTCCTTTAATTCGGGGCCCCTCGCCCCTTTTGAAACCCTAAATCGCTTTTCCGCTTTTTTCTAAAATTTTATTACTTTTTTTTTTAAAAAAAACCCATTTTCCTTTTCTAACTTGCCAATTTATAAAAAATTTTTCTTCTTTTTGAAACCATACGTAAAGTGCACTTACCACTGCCAATTTTGCAACGGGTCACCTTTTTTCCCAAACAACTCAATTTGGCATTTTTTTTTTTAAAAAAAAAAAATTTCAATCGCCGGGGGGGGATTTTTCTTGATTTGTCTATCCACTTTTTTTGGGAAAAAGCTTTTCGAAAACCCTTTTTTCATAAATTGTCCGAAAAAAAAATAACGAGTTTTGGGAAACTTTAATGCAGGGACGAAAATCCGAAGAGGATCGCATTGGTAAAAATTTTAAAATTTTTGGGGGATCCCCTACCATCTTATGCCATTTTTTTTGGGGGTTGGCTTCACAAAATTTAAATTTTACCTCCTTCGTAATTGGGTAAGGATTCCTTCTCCTGCTTGAGCCTCACGGCACTGTGTCGAACAGAAGAAGAAGCTAAGTCCATTGTGACCCCTTTCTAACCTCTTTTGATACCTCTCGTAGTCGGGTTTTCTCCCATCAACCCAACTGAGGAGGTTCCACGTATACAAAATTTTTTGTAATAATTTTCAATTCCTGTTATATTACGAATCAAAACGTCACTGGATACGCGCAAAAAAAATAAAATCAAAATCAAAAAACAGAAACTAAATTTTTCACAAAATTTTGATCGTTTTGACAAAATTTTTGACAAATAATAGAGCTTTAATTTGCCAAAACTGGAGAATGAAAATTTAGTTAGTACGGCGGGGCCGTTTAAGACAGTTATTTAAAAGTTCCGTCGCAAGGCGACGAGCTCCGCTCCCGCCCAGCGGGCTACGCCCAACGCTACCCCGTTTTCCCCCGGAAATCCCCATAATTTTGGCAAAAAAAAAACACGCCCGCGGGCGTTTGCAGGATGGACAGTTTAGCCACAACGACGATCCCTCCTGCTTTTCCACTGATTTCCTCCAAAACCGCACTTACGCCTTAGGACCCATTGCTGATTTTGAAATTTCCGGTTTAGTAGGACCTGTTTAAAACCCGTTCAGTTTGGAGCGTTTGTGCGCTATTCTGTTCCGCACATTTTGAAAAAGACAAAATGGGGACTTATTTTTTGGGAAACAGAGATGGCAAAAAATTTAATTAATTTTTTTATAATTGAAAAATTATGAACAATTTTTTAAAAAATATTTTTTAACGATATTTTAGAAAAAATTGTTAGAGTCGTTACAAAAGACGATTGATAAAGCTAGATTAATCGAAAAATCGCTTAATTTAACATTAATTATCGAAGTCAATTGAAGATTATTTAAATTCAAACGTATAAAAGAAATTATCGGAGAGCGATCGATAAACGATTATACAAGCTAATTTAAAAAATTTTTCAAATTAACGATTAAATAAAATTTTTTAGAATACTTTAATGGGGCGTTGAAAAAAAAAGTTTTAATTAAGCAATTCAAATTTACAATTTTTTGAGCAAAAACTTAAAAAATTTAATTGCGTTAAATATAGCAAATTTTAAAGGGAATCTCTTCCATTAAAATTTTACTTAAGAAATCGATATAATTTCTCTTTTCCATTAATTAAAAATGGTTTTCAATTAAATTTTATTTTAATCAAATGTTTGATTTATATTAATTCCTAAAAAAATCATAAATGAAAAAGGGAGGCCAGTTCAAAAAAAAATCTCAAAATTTTTAAAACCCTTTTAAAATTTAAACATTAATATAAATTATCACGAAAAAAAACTGATATGTTATTCAAAGGGGCCAGTTTAAATGAAATACTAAAGGTATTTATCAATTTGTAAAATATATTACCCTAAAATAACTGTGTATTTTATTCAGTGCAAAATTTCCCTTGAAAATCAACTATAAAATGAAACGATTCAATTTGATTCTAAAAAAAGGCGATTTTATTTTTATGCACAAAAATAAAATTTTTTATAAGATTTGATTTTAAATTTAACTAGCCCCTACAATGAAAAAAATTGCCAATTCCAAATCCAAATTTTTTAATGCTCAAAAAAAAACTGGCGGCCTGCCCCCAAAAAAACTATAATTTTTTCGTTCTATTTGAAAAATTCGGCTCTTACAGAAAATTTCTACAACATTTTTAAGTACGAAAATATTACATTAGAAAAATTTTGAAGAATAAGGGTTCAACGTATTTTTTTTAAAAGCTCTACACAAACAAGTAAAAACAAAATTAATACAAATACCTTTTTCTTTTTGTGTTTCAAAGAAAATTGTAATTTAAAAGAAATCTTGCTATTCAAAAAACCCATCTTCCATATCGCAAACACATTTTCTATTTAAAAAAACCCTCGCTAAAATTTTAAAAATAAATTATTTATGATAGAAATGAATTTTTGCTTTACATAAAAATAGTACATGGTTTTTTCAAACCTTAACCGATCATACACAAAAAATTTTCTCTGTCTTTCAAAAAATTACTGATAAAGTTAAATCCCATCACATAGGGCCCCCTTCCTGGGTTTAAAGGGTCTTACCGGGAAAAATTTTTCTAAAAAAGATTTGGGGAATTTTTTATTTATAAATTTCACAACTCTTTTTTTTCAATTATTTATTCATCCATCGAAAGTTTTTTTTAGAGCGGCCCCCATGTTATTTTTTTTGATCTTAACAATGGTACCTGGGAAATTTCAAGCAATTATTTTTTTTGTAGGGCTAGTAGAATTTCAATTAAAACCTATAACGACTTTATATTTTTTTGCCTAAGAATAACATTGCACTTATTTTCTAAAACAAAATTGTAATCATTTTTCCCCTTTTATTAAAGTTTTCAAATTAACTTTCAAAATTGAATAAAAACCCCGTTACTTTTCAGGTAATATATTTTTACTAAAATTTAAAAATAAACCTTTCTTTTCCTTTGCCTGGCCCACCTTTTTAAAAACTTCCTTTTTTTTTTTTGTTTTTTTTTGCGTTTTTAAATTTTTTAGTACCTTCTTTTGAACGGGGCCCACCTTTCATTTTAAATTTTTTTAGGATATATATAATAACCGTACGTCCGGCGCGGACAAAAAGAAGAAAAGAAACGCTTCCCTTCATTTTTTCAGAAAAACGCACTTTTTGCCCCGCGTACCCAAACGGCTTGGGGCCGTTTTTTTTTTTCTTGGCTCAAATTCTCTGGCGTTTCCCCCTTTCAATTTTATGGGTCGTGCCCTTTTTTTTTTAAATTTTTGTTCTTCCCCACCCCCCAAAAAAATTTTTGGGGCGGATAAGAACCCTTTTTATTTCCCCTTTTAAAGGTCTTAAGGGTTTGAACTGGGCCGGAGACACACCCCACCCGGTTTTTCCTAATACTGATTAATAATATAAAAAAACCTTTTCCCTTTGGTTCTACAAAGTATTTTACTTTAAAATTTACCATATAAATAATAAATAAATTTTCTTTTTTTAAAACCCTATTTTTATTTGAACTTTTTAATTTTTATTATACATTTATTATTTTTAGAACAAATGGAAAAAATTCGAGAAAATTCTATTAAATTTAAAATTAAATTATTAATTTATTTATATGTCTCTCTCTCCTCTCCTCCTCTCTCTTCTTTTCCTTTCCCTAGTAATTATATTATTTACACCCCTTTTTTCCCCCCCATTTGCAGCGGCTATAACCCTTTTTTTTT
>NW_028190953.1:0-28006 GCF_048542155.1 Nylanderia fulva
CCATCCGCTTGCGGAGGGTTCGATGACCCCCTCTTTCAGCATTTCCTCGACTTCCTGGTCGATCACTCGTTGCATGGCCGGGTTCCGTGGTCGGTATCGTTGTTTGATTGGCGGGCCGGGTTTCAGGCGGATGTGATGTTCGGCCCGATCGGTGGGGCCCCGAATGGTATCGAAGAGGGGCAACTCGGTGGCTAGGAAGGCTTGCAGTCGGGTGTGCTCATCGGTCGCTCCGGTGCTCAAGGCGGTGATGTTGGCGTTAGCGGTGGTTCGTTGTGTGGCCCGGCGTGTGTTAGTTGTTGTCAGGCCGATCCCCAGCTTAGCCCACAGGTCGATGCCTATCAGAATCGGGCTGCTGAGTCTAGGCAGCACCGCGAATCTGTGGCGACAGGGCCGCCCTTGGATTCGGAATCTTAGGCGGACAGTGCCGATGATGTTTGTGGTGGTCTCGTCGGCCAGCCGCACCGTGTTCCCGCCTGTGCCGAGGGATTGAATCGGTATCTGGTGTTGTCGAGCGGTTTCTTTGTCCATGAAGGACATTTCGGATCCGGAGTCCAATAGGGCTCGGACCTCTGTTTGACGTATCTGTACGCGTAGGTGCGGCCTGGGGTCGTACTCTATTCCGTGCTGGACCGGCCTACGGCCGCTACGTTCCCGGTCCGGGCGGCGTTTCCCGACGGTGGATGACAATCCCGGGTAAGTACCCCGTCCTTGCCGCATCGGGAGCAGAATTTTCTGGGGGGGCGTTTGCACTCTAGGCGAGTGTGTCCCCGTTGTTTGCAGCGCCAGCAGCACTCCTCTCGGTTATATGTGGCGGCGGCTATAGTGGCCCTGGGCTGAGCGGGGCTCTCCGCCTTGCGCTCTCTTCGCCTCTGAATGATAGCCTCGTACTGGACGGCCTTCGTGCTCAGGTCACCGAGGCTGGTCTGATCGGTCAGCGGGACGTATAGTTGGTACTCAGGGTCCATATTCTCGTAGATTTGTTCGACCTTGTCTCGGGTTGTGTATCCGCCGGCTCGTCGCATCATGGTCAATACGGCCGTTGAATAGGCCTGGAACGTTTCCCCGGGTCGTTGATGTCGACCTTGTATCTCACGTCACATCCGCCGCTGATATCCGGGCGGTAGAAAATGGGTACGGAACGCCTGAGTAAATTGTTCCCAGGTATCCCATTCCTCGTTATGGTTCCGATACCAGAGTAGGGCGTCGCCCCGTAGTAGTTCCGGAAGTCCGGTGATTAGCTGGACGGGGTCGAGGCCGTAGCTGGCTCGGAGTTCCTCCGTTCGCTCCAGAAAGGCAAGGGGATCTTTGCCATCGAAGAAGTGACCCCACTTTCGAATCTGGTTCATTGTTTTCATTCGGTCGAGTGCCGGCAGATCTTGGTGGGGTCGAGACGGTCGACGGCTTACCGTGTTCTCGCTACCACTATCATCCTCGTCGGACATCTGGTCGACCCCTGGTATGATGATGGTCGGTGGGATCAAGTTGACGGGCTTCTGCTGTGTGCTAGTCCCCGGCATGCTTTCTGGATACTTACTCATGTGTCTTCGCAGGCGTTTCCTCAGCGTGTCCAGCGGAGCGGTCGAGTCAAGGTGGCGTTGCTCCAGCTCCTGGAGGATCTGGTCTTTGGTGAGCGAATGCACCCACGCACTGCTCATTCGGTGATACGCAAGCTGGGCCTACCGTGCGTCAGTGTCCCTGTTCGGGCGCCATGTAACGGTACGGATTTCGGTTAGCCTCGGACGGCTCGCCGGAACCAGGATTCGGAATCGGAAGGCCAAACTTGCGTACACGGTTTCAAAGTCACAAAAGGTTTATTCAATGATTACTTACACTTGATATATACACTTAGTCTAGCGGACAGTCACACAAACTTATATATAAATGCGCGGACGGACGAACGATCTCGCGTTTGCGGGGCCGCGGGCGGCGGCACGGCGCGCTGCGGGAGAGTCGGATGCCGGGTACACCCTGGCGTCAGAGGGGGCACGCCCGCCTCTGCCGACCGGAGAGAAGGAGCCGAATGCCGGGTACCCCCAGGCAGCGAAGGGGTCAAACCCACCTCCGTCGGCCGGACACAGGAGACCGAATGCCGGGCACTCCCAGGCAACGAAGGGGTTAAACCCACCTTCGTCGGTCGTAGAGAAAGGAACCGAACGCCGGGTACTCCCAGGCAGCGAAGGGGTTAAACCCACCTCCGTCGGTTGGAGAGAAGGAAGTCGAACGCCGGGAACTCCCAGGCAGCGAAGAGGGTACACCCGTCTTCGTCGACTGTCAGGAATCTTGGTCTTGGAAGCCTCGAGTACACCCAGAGGCTTGGTGTCAGGATCAGGATTCAGGACAGGACTGGTGCCGGCTCTTCGGACGAGCCGGCTTATATACCGGTGCGGGTCCCCCCACGTGCTTACTGTCACGTGTTGGGCATCCCGCCGGAGGGGATGGATCACGCGCCCGGCGGATGGTCGGCCAGGAGCGTCGGGCAGGTGTTCGGCCCGGCGCACTTAGTAACGACCATTAATAGGTCGTTACAATGTAATCTATTACCGATTTCCCATTCGGCCCCATATATGTCCACCCCCCTTCCTCATCCCCTGCTATTCCTCCATTCATTATCGCCCACCCCTTTTCCTCCAGCTTCTTCACCAACCTTCTCCCTTCCCCATTTACTTTTGTATCTCTTGATTTTCTCCCCTTCCCTTCCTCTCCCTCCTCCTCTCCTATCTCCACTCTTCCTCCTAAATTTCCCGTTCTTGCATTAAAGTCCCCCCCTATTATCGTTCTTACTCTGTCCCCCTCCTCCTCCATCCATTCATTCATCTCCCCTAGCTTCTTCTCCATCTCCCCATTTATGTACACTCCCACCAACCTCCATCTCTCCCCTCCTTTTCCTATCCCCACCTCCACCATTCCCTCTTTATCCGCCTTACACTTTCCTTCTATTCCTACCCCTTTTCTCACCCCCACTATAATTCCCCCCATAGCCCTTCCTTTTTTACTCTTCCTCCTCGCATATTGCACCTCCCATTTATATCCTCCCGGCATCCTCCCTTTTATCCTTTCCCACCCTTTTTCATCTACCCATGTTTCCAGAAAAAACATTACGTCCCATTCTCCCACCGCTTCCCAGAAGTCCGCGTCCTTATTTCTTAATCCCGCCACATTCCAGAATGCCACCTTCCATCCTTCCTCCCCTTCTCCTTCCTCCCTTCCTTCTTCCCCTCCTCTCCCTTGCCCTTTACCTCCCACTTCCCTCCTCTCTCTCTTTCTCTTTTTCACCCTTCCTTCCCCCCTCTTTCCCTCCCCTCCTTTCCCGTCCCCTGTATTGCTTCCATCCCCTTTCCTTCTATTCCCTCCTCTCTCCTCTCTTCCCTCCTCTCATCCCCTGCTCCTTCCTCCTTTAGTTCCTCTTTTACCTCGTCCCATCTCCACCATTTACCTCTCATCCAAATTCTCCCATACCTTACCCATGCCCTCCTTCCCTCTCTTTCTTCCCCTCTCGCCAACTCTCCTAATCTCCACATCATCCTTCTTTCTTTCCACGTTAGATCCTCTTCAATCCTCTCCTCCCTTCCTCTCAACCTCCTTTTCTTTTCCATTATCTCCCTTTTAACCTCCATCTCTCCCACCCTTACTAAAGCTATACTTGTCCCGTCCCTTCTCCCCTCCCCTATTCTCCTCACTTCCTCTACCTGCCCCCCTACCCCTATCTCTTTCAATAATTTCTCCACCTCCCCTTTCACCCCCCCGTCTCCTCCCTTAATTCCTTTTATTATCACATTCTTTCTCTTTTCTTCTCTTTCCTTTCTCTCCCATTTCCATTCCATCCTCTTAATCCTATCTTCCATCTCCTCACTCTCCTTTCCCTTCTCCCCTTTCTCTCTCTCCCCCTTTTTTCCTATCTCTAATTCTTCCATTTTCTTCCCCATCTCCTTAATCCTTTCCATAAATTCCTCCCTTTCTCTCTCCCACTTTTTCTCCCTCTCCTCCATTTCCTTTTTCAGCCCCCTTACCTCCTCCCTTAACTCCTCCTGCCCTCTTACTCCCTCCTTGATCTCTTCTCTAATTTCTCTTCTTATCTCTCTCATCTCCTGAATTATCTCCTCCTTCCACTCCCTCCCCATCTCTTTCAATATCTCCCCTATCCCTTCTGCCTCCTCCCTCCTTTCAACCTCCGGCGACCTTATTACCTTTTTACTTCTCCTGAACGCCCACTCCAAATCCCCTTTTTCTTCTCTCTCCTTTCTCAACCCTACTTCCTCTAATTCCTCCCTTTTCCTTTTCAAAACCTCCTCTGCCGTCCCTGTGCTCCCTCTTCTCTCCCATTTCTCCGTCTTCTTTAATCTTTCTATCTCCTCTATTTCTTTTCTTTCCATCTATATCTCCTTTACTCTATGCCTAGTGACTTTCCCTATACCCTATCTCAGTTACTTTCTCCTCTGCTAGTGACTTTCCCTATATCCTCGACTGGTTCCTCTGTCACTAGAGACTTTCCCCGCACCTACACCTATCCCCTATCTTTCTTCTCCTTTTACACCTGCACTCCTCTTTCCTAGTACCTTCCTCTCCCCTCGTGCCCCTGATCTATCTTCCAAACTGCCAACTCACTCTACCTGCATCACTTCTCTTCCTTCTCACCGCTCTATTCCCTTCTCACCCCACTTGCCTGCACTCCCCTTGCATTCGCCACCTTCAGCTTCTCACTCTCTCACTCTCTCTCCCCCTTTCTCTTCCACACACCTCTAATATTCCACTCAAATACACACACTGACAGCACCTCAACCTTCTCACACGCAACCGGAAACGGAAGTCCGTATATATATATATATAATATGTCAAAAAATATATATAAAATATTAAATTATTATATTTCTATGTGCAGATGCCGAGTCCGATGACAGCGACGGTCGATGCGACCCCTTCTCTCGCTGTTCCGTCAGGGCTGTAAGTATATTAAAATACCAAAGAAAAAATCTATAAAATTTTAAATTATTATTATATTTCTATGTGTAGATGCCACTACCTCGAGCCGCCACATCCAGCGCCGCAACATCTCTCTCTCTCGCCGGCTCTCTCCGCTCACTCGCCGTCACCGTATTTATTTTATATTTTATATTTTATATTTTTTATATTTTTTAAATTTTTATATTTTTATATTTTTTTATATTTTATATTTTATATTTTTATATTTTTATATTTTTATATTTTTTTATTTTACATATATTAATTTTTAATTTTTATTTACACACACAGTAGAGAGGGTTTGGAGTCGTTAAATACCACGGAAGTGACGAACCGTGGGGTCCTTATCTCTACTGAAACACATGTACAAGTACACACGCACACACACACGCACATACACATACATATGAGGTGTAAATCCGACCGGCAACCTCCACGCGGTACACCTCGGGTAATGCTAATGCCGGCGGTAATGTAATAATTAAGAATAAAAATATATATTTTAATAATATACCAAAATATTTATTAATTTAAAACTGTTTCCCTCCCTCGATATCCTTATAAAAAAATATGTATAAAAAATAATGAAAAAAAATGTCCAAAAAATAATTAAAAAATAATGTACAAAAAATAAAAAAAAATGTACAAAAAATAAAAAAAATATGTATATATATAATGATCTAGAAAAAAAAAATGTACAAAAAAAAATGTACAAAAAATAATAATGTACAAAGAAAAAATATGTATAAAGAATAATGTATAAAATTATGTAAAAACTAATGTGAAAAATATGAATAAAAAAGTAATGAATAAAATATTAACAATTTAAAAAAAATGTTTCCCTCCTTCACATCTCTCTCTCGCCGCGAGCCGCCACATCCGATCTCTCTCGCAGCATCTCTCGTTCACCGTCGCATCTCTCGCCGCAACATCTCTCTCTCGTCCCGAGCCGCCAAATCCGATCTCTCTCGCAGCATCTCTCGTTCACCGTCGCATCTCTCGTCGCAACATCTCTCTCTCGCCCCGAGCCGCCACATCCGATCTCTCTCGCAGCATCTCTCGTTCACCGTCGCATCTCTCGCCGCAACATCTCTCTCTCGCCCCGAGCCGCCACATCCGATCTCTCTCGCAGCATCTCTCGTTCACCGTCGCATCTCTCGCCGCAACATCTCTCTCTCGCCCCGAGCCGCCAAATCCGATCTCTCTCGCAGCATCTCTCGTTCACCGTCGCATCTCTCGTCGCAACATCTCTCTCTCGCCCCGAGCCGCCACATCCGATCTCTCTCGCAGCATCTCTCGTTCACCGTCGCATCTCTCGCCGCAACATCTCGCTCTCGCTCCGACGGGAGAGCGCGTATACCGCCGCGCGCTACCTCTCTCTCTCGCTCCGACGGGAGAGCGCGTATACCGCCGCGCGCTACCTCTCTCTCTCACTCCGACGGGAGAGCGCGTATACCGCCGCGCGCTACCTCTCTCTCTCGCTCCGACTGGAGAGCGCGTATACCGCCGCGCGCTACCTCTCTCTCGAATGCGTGCGTCTCTCTTACTCTCGCTCCGACGGGAGAGCGCGTATACCGCCGCGCGCTACCTCTCTCTCGAATGCGTGCGTCTCTCTTACTCTCGCGCGCTGCGTCTTCTCTCTCGAATGCGTGCGTCTCTCTTACTCTCGCACGCTGCGTCTTCTCTCTCGAATGCGTGCGTCTTCTGTCTCTTAATGTCGCGTGCGCCTCGTAAGATAAAATTATCGATTCTGCCGCAGCATGGATGATCTTATCTCGTATGATAAAATTATCGATTTTTTTCTCGCTGAATGCAATGTCTTTGACACAATAATTATATCTCGCAAAGTATGTAACGGGTGGAGCGCAAATAAAGTACACCATGATATATACATATAAGTATTTATTTATCTTATATTTAATACATAATTATATATAGTTTTATTACATATTAAAAACTAAAGCCACCAGCTCGCAATCAACAAGTTGGTGCATGTTGAAGGCATTGCTAGCGCGTATCGCATTCGACAATTCTCTCGCATTCGTTACAGTGGATGCAATATTGGAGAATTGAGTATATTTGATATCAACCGTTGCGACGAGCCTCGTCAAACGATCGAACATTATTTCGATACATGCATCGAGCTCGAACATACGATGTAACGTCGATTCGACCATCATCATGCGCACGTCCGCTGATTCGAGACTTATGAGCTTGGTACCGTTTATCTTGTGAAATCGCACTGTTAGCGGCCCAACACTTATGCAATTATACACATCGTTGTTGGAGGAGGAGTCATTGTTCAGGTACTTGTGAATAGCGTGGCGTTGCTCGTAGAGTCCTTTCCACGTTTCAAGAGATAGTAATAGCTGTTTTCCCCGATGATCTCCTATGGCGATCTCCACATAACTCGGCGGATCCACTCTAATGCCGATTTCGAAGCATTTGAATTCCGTTGCCGTCAATGCATATCGTCTTCCAAGTATGCGAACCGCACGAGGCTCCAGCGAAACGCTGTAAAAATTAGATAAAAAAGATAAAATAAAATTAAAAAATATATAATATATAAAATATATAAAAGATACAAAAAAGTTATACTTACTCGTCGCATTTCTTCTCGCACGTTTCTTCATGTCTCGGCATGTAGTAATTCATGCTGCTGCTGCTTCTTTGAACCGAGGGTATTAAAAAGTGAACCGTCAGTTAGAACGGTCGACGAAAGACTGATTGTATAATAAGGTACTAATAATCGAGTAACGGTCATTTTTAAAATATTAGGAGAAGGGGATTCTTAAAAATATATCTGGAGGGAAAGAACAAAGAGAAATATTTAAAATATTAGGAGAGGGGGATTCTTAGAAATATATCTGGAGGGAAAGACAAATTATTAAAAGTAGTGGGGGTAAAAGAAATTCTTAGAAATACGATTGCGTGAGAAATTTTTAAAAGTAGTGGGGGTAAAAGGAATTCTTAGAAATATCTGGTTAGGAAAAATAACAAAGAAAATAGTATGTAAACAATATGTTTATTCAAAAAACGGATGATCGTCACGATTAGCCGACCACCAATTGAATAATTTAAATACATTTTGTAACGCGCAATTTTTTACATGTTTATTACATCGTAGAGTATATGTGGGATCTAATTTATTTAATGCAGGCACATCTTCATATATGGCATCCAAGGTCTCAATCATGAAACCGCTGCACACATCGTCCACTATTTCGGCAAGCCACTCTCGCTTTTCGAGTCCTTTTACATACA
This sequence comes from Nylanderia fulva, assembly GCF_048542155.1. Taxonomy (NCBI): domain Eukaryota; kingdom Metazoa; phylum Arthropoda; class Insecta; order Hymenoptera; family Formicidae; genus Nylanderia; species Nylanderia fulva. The sequence goes on from NW_028190953.1 coordinate 8,221, forward strand.
CGAGAGAGGACTCTTCTTCTTCTTCCTCCTCGTCTTGTTCATTTATGCCATTGATAGCTGCCGTGATCAAGCGCTGAGCCATGCAGTATGGAACATTTCCATCCTCCCATTGCAAGCTGTGATGATGCTGAGTTATCCATGAGACCTGGCGCCTTTCCGACTTTATAAGCACGCTCCACGGCACAGGGCATGCGAAGAAATAGTGTGACATGATATATCCTCTTCTCAGGAATTGCCGCTTTCTTCACGATAAATCGCTTGTTTAGGATAAATCCTTGCAGGTCGACAAACGTTGGTGCTGACATGATCTCTTCGATGTGAGTCAGTCGAGAGGTATTACTTCATTAACATCAGACATCTCGCATCATCATGATTATGTATCCTCCTCCTTCCCTCTCTCACGCGCGTAGTTGTGTAAACAATTTTAGGTGATTTTGCGCACCACGTTGGTCAACGGGTTGTACTGGATCACGCGATCGTGCATGATGAGGCAGTACGCAGTGGTCTTATTAGGCACGTTTTCCTTACACGCAAACTCCAATCTCACATCCACCGTTGCGCTCTTGACCGATTCGTTTTGTCGAGAACAATCGATAATCACAAACGGACCGTTTTGTAAAAACCGTGTGATGGTGAGGCTCGGCTCGAGATACTCGTATCCGTAATAATTTTTGCAGAAACGCGCATACGTGTCATACAGAATCGACCATCTGTTTCTATCGAAATCCAGATTCATATCGTCGTACGGATAACATACCGAGTTCAGATAGAGTTTCACGTTGGTTAATTTACAGTTGTCGAATCAACTCGTATCCTCGGACATGACGTTTTTCCACCCTGTCTGCAGGGCAAAAATTACATATCGCGGCTTCTTCAGTTGAGTCGCGGTCTTAATGGCCCACGAATGCTTGGTCGTACGCTGCAATAGCGGAAATTCGTATAGATCCCACGAGCGGAAACCCATGCTGAGGTAACGTCCGCTTTCCAGAGCGCGCAGCATCGACAGCTTCTTAATCTCGCTCAACAACACTTGTGGCATTCGCCATTGTATCTTGAATATGATGATCGCAGGCTCCAGTGTAGAATTTCCATACAGACAATTATTGTCGTTGCGCGCTCGTAGTAGGATCAACTCATGACGCGCATTAATAACCACGCGTTTGTAATCCTCGCAAAATCCCAGCAACATGTGCAGCGGTACGCAAAAATTAAAGTATCCATTCACAGTAGTCGGGCTATCCCAGCCTGCATTACGCATAATCACGCTTCTATCAGATGACATTGTCACATAGTTTTTCAGCAGACTTGTTATTGCCACATTCCTGTTGCGATCAATCTCCACGCCATCGAGCTCGTAGCGAATTTCGTCAAACATGAATGCGACGCAATTATTTCCCAGCATCACATTGGATCCCTCAACTGGATGAGTTATCCGCAGTTCACCCTCGATGTAGAGGAAACTCTCATACGGCAACGTATATAAATCCTGTTGTTGTATGGGTATTCTTATCTCGTCGCTGTATCCAAATGTTGTGTTGGCAAACGGGTTGTATGTGTGAGTCTCAATCTTGACGATGCGATCGTCAAAGACTGGCTCTTCCTCGATGTTGAGAATCTCAGTCATTGTTCAGATGGCGCGCACCTCAAATCCCAAAGATTGTAAAAACGCAACGTTTGACGAGGTGAGTCTCTTCTTCGCGGTTGATTTGATATTAGCGAATGATGTTGCTGCTGGCCTGATTGTGTTCTTCGTGTCTTTATTCAACACGAGCATCCCGTCGCACGAGAGTGGCCCGCCGTCGTACGTGCAATCTAATTGTTATCTCTTCACCTCGAAAATCGAGCAATCGCCCCTCCTGGTCAGTATCGCGTAACACTAAATCAGTAATGCTCCGTACGAAGACCGGTAGGTAAATGATCTGCGCCGGCGTTTCCGATATTTTATATCCTGGTGGTACCCTCGGTGAAAATTCGTGTATCGTGTGAACGAGTTTATCGTTGCTGTATGCACCCGCGGTCACGTTACACTCTATGCGGATAATGTTCACGTTGATAATATTAATCGCCATGTTCGATTTGTGCCATTTTCGCGGTTGCAGTATACGATTCGAGAATCCCAGCAGCGATCCAATGTTGTTGGGCATGCTAAAGTTTATTCTGTAGGCACACTTGATCTCGCTTCTCATCGTATTGTAATTAGCGCGGAGCACGATTGGATAATCTTCATCGTCGACACTTTTATTGCTAACAGCATTATGTTTTCGGGAAAGTGCGCGTTTCAAAAATTCATGTATCGCTTGCAGCTCGTACGATCCCTCGGGAATCGTAATTTCCGCGTCGTCTGTGCCGTAGTAAAATTTATTATTCGAGGAATTCACATTCGATATAGTGTGATAAGTTTCAAAATCTGTCAGACCGAGCTCGTAGTCCGCGTCGCTCAAATCTATGGGCGAAAAGTAGGTCGCCGCGAGGACGCTACTCTTTCCAGTCAATGTTAGTGTTAGTGACATGTTGACAAAACTGAGTTAAATAACGCAATGTCAGTCTTTAAATTCGCTGCAAGTTGAACTAAAATTCAATCTCTCGGAGAAACTGCAAGCACAATTGTCCACAGATACTCTGATCATACGTTTGATAAGAGGTGTAATTGTATTCCAATTTCGGCACGTTTAAATATCGCACCAATTCCTCGGGTGGTCGAAGATTGCCAAAACTGTCGAAATAGATTGCGCGATTTCCCCTTCTTGCATACGCTACCCAATGAGTGCCAGGACCGTCTGTGCTGTTCAGATTGATACCGCTCTCATTTTCTCGCGCGCCATTTATCGGTAAATTATTGCGCATAAATACACCTTTAAAATATGGAACGTGCATACGTTTTGCAAGATGTAGCAATTGCACATTTGTAGTTACATCTTTCGGCTTTTTTAACGTTTTTTGACGTTTTTTTTTCCTCGCTCCTCGTCCATATTTGTAAGGGGCGAGATACAGTCCGCGACCTTCCATGGCGCGATTGTGGCGTAGTATCTCTTGCAACTGACGTTGCGCGGCTTTATTGTCGTTTACCGCTTTTGCTACGCCAGCCGCTCCGCCGACCAGGGATCCGAGCGCGCCCAGCATTGGTAAAATCGGTAAAAATCCGCCTCGTTTCGCTGCCGAAAGTACCCTCCTCTTCTTCGTCCTCTTCTTCAAGCCCATGCCGAGCTTCGTCTTGGCCTTCATCGCTGTCCAGACAACTGCGGCCGATGGATGGCGAATTCACTGCCGTTCCGTGCCGGGAGCCGGGTTTATATACCCAAAAATGAAATATTTGTTAATACCGGTCTTTCATGCAAGTTAGAGATTGTCATGACTAATAGGTTAAAAAAATTAATGATTGAAGAAATTGAAATTTTGAAATTTGTCTGGACGTTACATCTCCCCTCCTATTTAAGAATAAAACCCGACGTTGATCTAGGGTTTTGTTCTAGATTAAAGAGATGTTGTTGCAAGTCGTTATACGTTTGAGGGACGGTGATATTTGTGGATTCCATTTCTTCAGGTCGTCTCATATTATAACCTTGAAGTTGAGGCTGACTTATCACCGGTGGTTCCTTTGGTAATGCAGGGGGTACGTCTGAGATGATGGCAAGAGGTGTGGCGTCTTCTGGAAACTTATTCTTTTCTTTTTCTTCGTTTATATTCTTGCGGCTGAGGTGAAGCAAGAGATTAGTTAGAGAGTCCCATAGTGCTCCTATCAGGTGTAAACTACATCCATATACGGTGTGTAACGCGTATCCATGAATGATGGTATCGATTGCCAGTTTAGCAATACGAATGATCATAAATACTCCAACGACTCCGGCCGTGGCTGATCCAAAGCTCATGAATCCTCTCCATATTTTCGCAACGGTGTTGTCTACGATTTTATTGAGTGATTCTTCGTCTAGTAGTTTGTATAGCGAGACGGAGTTGGCGTTAACTGGATGTCCAGTGAGTCCACGGGCAATGGCGTTGAGTAGTGCCGGTTTCTCTGCGGGAAACATGATGTGGTCTCTTAATTTTTCTATGTCTTGCTGGGTGTAGATTCCACTGACAGCTAATGGTCCGGGTGTTAAATAACTCCAGGTAAGAGATGCCATGGGTCGTAGTTGTTGAGGTGGCAACTGTCTTATTTGCGCTTTTGGTGTGAACTGTACCCAGGTGTCTTCTATTCTATATAACGTTGGCAATTCCAGAGAGCATTCTCGTTCGTTCCCGATCTTTGTGACGATCCTTGATTTAGGCGTGAGGAAGTAAGAAGTGTTTCTGATGGTTACGGGTAGTTCGTTATAGCATTCCTTGGTTGGACGTACGGTGACTTCTACAGGGATGCATTTTATGATCTGGACAGCTTCTCCAGTAGTGACGGCCATGTATCCCGGTGACTTCATAAGACTGTACGCGAATTTATCAGGCAAGAGAGTTGCAAAGGATAAGGCATTGGTTATGACTTGTCTTTCCAATTCACATTTTTGTTGCATGACATTATGATATAATGATGTCATCTGATGTCGGATGTGTTTTTCGACATATACAAATTTGGAATTCATGTAAGTAAATATATCGAGGTTGTCCACGGGAATCGTACCTGTATTGGCAAAGGTTTGGCCTTGCTTTGTTTCTAAAATAAATAATTTTGGATGTTCCGTGCGGAGCAGAGTGTATCCGCATAACGGTTGTTCTTTAGTCTTGGTCAAAGCGAATGTGATGTCTTGCGTAGTGAGACTGTAGATGATGGGGGAATCGTCGCCTGCTATCCTGGTCGCTAGTCCTTCGTATAAAACATCGTATTGATTGAAGTTGCAGGATTTCATTGGTACTGGTTTCCAAAAAGTATAACCGTCGTCAGAGTCCAAACAGAAGCTATCGGCCAGTGTGCAGATGGTTCCTGACCTTAACTTGATCTTCCCGTGTTCGAGTTGTACTGGCACATAAGATGATTTCAGTGAGATTTTCGCAACTGCTTGAACAATTACGTTATCCCATGTGCCGTAAGGGTCAGAGTATTGCGTACCCTTACATGTTCCGTCGGCTTTCAATTCACCGGCTAGCGTAAGGCTACGATAAGAAGTTTGATTGATTTTGAGTCACTAATTAAGTGAGCAGGTCCCAAGGACGTTGTGCCATCTTGAAACATTCGCAAACATTGTGAATATCCAGTTTCCTGGACATAATCTGCTTTTCCATTAAAGACGACTGAGATGTGCGAGTGCATGCCACAGTGATATATCGTGCGAGATATTTCCAGTTTGCATTGTATAACCTCTGCATAATTATATTCGGAAAGTTGTAATAATTGTATATAGGTCTCCGTGGAGTTTGGAGTTTGATGATGGAGATTGCATTCTCCAACATCTAAGAGAGAGACGGCGGTGATGTTAAGATGCTGTCCACCACAATCGAATCCAATCAGGGCGAATGAAGTTTTAACGGAGAGTATTAGAATAATCCCTAACATCATGACAAGCTGTAACGCACAATCGGACTAGTTTTACTGAATTAAATACAATTTATATATATATATATAAAGAAATTATCTAGTATGTACGTGCGCACGAATATACGCACGTATCTATAGATATATACATGTGCACGTGCGGAGGTAGTCCTGGCATTGGGCGCGATGAACGGTGTGCGAGGAAGCTTCTAATAATTAAATAATATAATATGCATGATTTATATTGTCGTCCGTTTTCGGGCTCGCACATGGACATATAAATATGCGTGTATAATAGTAAGTACAAATGCAGGTTAATGCGCAGGTGTATATGTTATAAATTATATTTCGTCTTATATCTATGTGTATTGGTTGCGCGGTTGCAGTTTTTTGTTCTGCCCGTGTCTTTTGTAAGATTCAGAAAATTTATTCGAAATTTGCTATTTGATAGAATATGATTAGCTCGTTCACTGGTGGGGCCGGAGTCGATTTCTCCGAACCGGCAAGTATAAGCGTATATATTTTTCATAATTTTAAATTTATTAAGGTTTTTCGCAAGCTATTCATAGTGGTTAAATACGAGTTATTACCAGTGAGCGAGTTAATGGCAGAGTATAATAATATAATACGCATTGTATTAATTATTATATTGCATGGATATGAGTCTCATGCAATTTCGTGAGCCTTGTATGAGATGTACTTGAGTAAAGCATACCTTATACAAAGATGAAAAATAATGGCTAAAAGTAGTAAGAATAAAGTTTTGAATAATGCACAGGGTTCCATGCTGAACAACCTGTTTAGTTAGGATGGTTTCCTGAAATGGGAATCTTACATGTAGTATTATCGAAATATACCTGTAGATTTTTGTGCTGAGATTTTGATAATCTTTACTGGCGTCTAAGCTGAAGAGAACCTGTAATTAGGAATACATATGTTATTATACATGAATAGTCGGAGAGATATAAGACGTGGTCATCCTTACATCTAGCGAATTAATATAATTAGTAATATATAGTTTTATAGAGTGGGCTAGAAATGATTAATGGTAGGTACGATTCCATCCCAGTGTCTGATGGTATCGTTGCGTTTCCATACGTTTACTACATATTGTATATAGGTAAAGAAACATTCTTCACAATGAGTTATAGGTTTGATTTTATAACAGGCATAGCGACAGTTGAGACATGGAATAGGAGGTGCGGTTTCGCAAACAAGAACGTGATAATTGTAAATGTCTTTAGGTGCAGTTCGAGTTCTTCGCGTGATGCGACAAACTTGGCAATAGTTGTCGTAAATTGTACTTCTATAGCATCTAGCTCTATGTATATTCGGAAAGAATTCTAGCATTTTCTTTATTAGAGGAAATCTCTGTAACAGAGTGTGGAGTTCGACGATATTAGGATGTTCGTAATATGTATTAGAGGCTGTTGCGTTGTGATCGCAAGGATTATTGGAAGACATTTTTTAATATTGTTGGAACGTCTTAAACAGCTAGAGGTGATTCAAGGGTGATTCCCGATCTATAGACGTTAGATAATTAGTGCAAATTGTGCAATTTTGTATTGGTTTGGAAATTGTTAGGAGTTGGGAACATACAGAACACTGTGGTTCGGGATAACCTAATCCAATCACGATAGCGTGAGTATATCGTGTTTGGTAAAAGGAGCGTGCAGCTAGATCAAGACTGGAATAACAATTTCTACAACGTGCAGAATTAGTGACTACGTTACGATATCCGTGTACCTTTACGCAGCGTGCGAAGGCGAATATGTGGTGTAGTGAAGAACTCGTGGTTTGTCCTGGATGGACTGGTTGGCGATGCCAACACATCTGAAACCCAAAATTAGGAATGTTGTTTTTTCAACCTGGTTCTATATGTGCTAATTTTAACTTATCGATATGGACGATCCGCGGTTTGTGGTTGATTAAGATTTTGGCGTTGTTGGAAGGTAGGATCTCTGTTATCTCATAGGGTCCTACGTAATGTGCTGAGAATTTTCCTTTCTTTGGTTCTTTTAATAAGAATACATAATCTCCTGTTTTAAATTGCCGAGGATTTACACGTTGATCGTAATAGTATTTGCTTCCCTCTTTAGCTCTAATAAGATTTTGTCGCGCTTCTTCGCGAATATCGTATAATTTATTGAATAGTGTGTTTATATATTCTTGGTAAGTAGGTTCTAAAGGTTCTTCGATAGGTTGATACGCAAATGGCAATCTGGCTAGTCGTCCGAATATTAGCTCGTATGGCGAGAATTTGGTTCCTTCGTGAACGCTTGTATTATAAGAGAACATGGCGAGTTTGATATATTCATCCCAATTGTCTTCTTTGTCGATTTGTGTCTTTAAATATTCTACTAATACATGATGTGATCGTTCTATCGATCCATTTGATTGAGGGTGATAAGCGGTGGTTTTAAAGTGTTGGATATTGAATTTCTTTGTTAGGACGCGTATTAAAGTTGATAGGAAGTTTGCACCTTGATCGGTAAGAATAGCTTTAGGAGTTCCGTAAATACAAATGAATTCTTTTGTGAAAGCGTCGGCTATCGTTAATGAAGTGGCTTCTTTTAATGGTACAGCTATGGAGTATTTAGTTAATAAATCTTGCATTGTTAGAATATATTTATTTTCGTTATTTGTGATAGGGAATGGCCCTACTATGTCTAGTGAAACTTTGTCGAAAGCTGTCCCGGGGGTATCCGTAATAATCATAGGTTGTTTGGTTTTGACGCGCGTTAATTTCTTTAATTGGCATTCGCGACATTTTCTAATAAATTCTTGAATATCTTGTTTCATAGTATTCCAAAAATAATGAGGTCGAAGTCTGTTAAAAGTTTTTGTAACGCCTTTATGGCCACCGTATGCTGATGCATGATTTTCTGAAATTAATTTTACGCGTTCTGTAGGGATAGGATGATCGACTAGATTTTGGCAAATAGTTATGTTTATACGGGTATCGTGAAAAAATCTCTTTAGTTGGTTAACAATGTATGACCAAGGAATGTCATCAAATTTGTGCGTTTTGCTAATGCTGAAGGAAGTTAATTGTAATTCGATAACACAGTCTAATAAAGAGCGTATGCAATTTTTTACGGTTTGCGGTTCTATTAATAGTCGATTGTTTGTTCTTATTGGAATTGATATTAAATTATTTGATTTGATTCTCTTTACGTTAACTCTTTCGAAACTAAGATTTTCATACACGGGTAAAAGATTTGCGGTAGAATAAAACTCGGCTCCTTTGTCGTAAGGAGTTCCGTCTAAACTTATGAAAATTACATGATTATCTTTTTGATTTAGTAGATTGTCTCTAATTTCTCGTATTCTTACTTTGCTCGGAATTTGAGGAGAGGGTGGTATAATTGGAACGGTTTCTGAAATTGCTGGATCCACATAATCGTATTCTAATTTTGAATTCGCGTTTGACATATTTGCATAATCGTGATTATTGCTATCGAGAGTTGAACCTTCATCGTCTGAATCGGAATTATTTCCCGTTATATTAGTGTAATTAGGATTGCCGATATTCTTATTGAGATATGGAGTTAGAGCGTTTGTTTTAATTGATCTGGCAGAAGGTCTAGGTCTGCTTGAAAATATGGATTCGTCAGATGACTCGTCGTTATCTGAAGCGAATATTGGTAAAACTAAATCTGTGGGTGGATTTCGAGATAAAGCGTCTGCATTATTATTTAATGATCCTTTTTTGTATTTGATTTCATAATTATATTCTGCTAATTTAGTCTTCCACTTCCAGAGTCTGGAGGTAGGATCTTTTATAGAGTGCAGCCAAATCAAAGGTTTATGGTCCGTTACTATAGTAAAGAGTCTTCCGTATAGGTAAGGTCTGAAATGATTAATACAATATATGATGGCTAAGCATTCTTTTTCAATTGTTGAATAATTTTGTTCTGCGGTACTTAAAATTCGAGATGTATACGAGACAGGAAGATCTTTTCCTACCGGTCCCTGACTTAAAATTCCACCTATCGCGTATCCTGATGCGTCGGTAGTTAATATAAAAGGTTTTGTAAAATCAGGATATTGAAGAATGGGGTTTGAGCATAATGCGTGTTTTAAAGAGTTGAAAGCTTCTACTTGTTTTAGTTGCCAATTGAATATGCTATCCTTTTTCAACAAATCCGTTAATGGTTTCGCGACTTTGGAAAAGTTAGGTATGAATCTTCTGTAATAACCGGCTAAACCGAGAAATTGTTTTATATTCTTTGGATTTTTGGGAGTTGGAAAGTGCATTATCGATTTTATTTTGCTCGGGTCTGGTTTGACTCCGTTCGCGCCTATTATATGGCCTAAATAAGCAACTTCGTGTCTTAGAAATTCGCACTTATCTGGCTGTAATTGTAAATTCGCGTCGCGTAATCTTTGCATTAATCTTTCGCATTTAATTTCGTGTTCTCTTAATGATCGCGCGTAAACGACAATGTCGTCCATGTAAACGAATAATTCGTTTCCTTGTAGTCCCGATAATACATTATCCATAAGTCTTTGGAAAGTAGCGGGTGCGTTTTTTAATCCGAATGGCATGCGCTTAAATTGATAATGCCCGTATGGCGTAGAAAATGCAGTTTTATGTGCGTCTTTAGATGACATAGAAATTTGGTGAAATCCGGAAGCTAAATCAAATATTGAAAAGTATTTGGCTGATCCTAATTGATCAAGTATATCTGTAATATTAGGAAGGGGATATGCGTCTCCTATAGTTTTTTCGTTTAGTCCTCGATAGTCTATAACCATACGCCAACGTTTATTGCCTTGAGAATCTGGTTTTTTCGGTACTATCCAGATCGGTGAATTATACGGTGATGTAGAATACTCGACTAAATTATTATTTAGTAATTCATGGACTTGTTTATCAATTTCTTCTTTATGGACAGGGGGAAACCTGTATTGTTTATTGTGTATAGGAATTTTGTTAATAGTTGGAATATAGTGTTGAGTCGCGTTTGTAGTTCCTAAAGGTTCGTTAGGCAAATGGAATCTATCTGAATGCTTTGTTAGAATTGAACGGACGTGTTCAATCTCTTCAGGATTTAAATGTTCGAGTCTTAAAAGTTTTTCGACAGCGTGTGGTCGATAAGAATTAGTAGAATTGTCGTTGGTCGAGAAAAGCCCTAGGGTTCTCGCACAATAGACGGAATTAGAAATTTCATCTCCCATTACCGGGGTCTCCCGACTCTCGGTAATATACTCTTCATTGCAAGACATTGAATGCCCTAAGGTTTCAATGTATGTTGTGGATTTGTCTCCCATCTCTTCTTCGTTTTGGAATCGCACTGAATGCCCTAAGGTTCCAGTGTGATTAGTATAATCTCCCATCTTCGTCGTTTCGTTTAGGTAATGTACGCCGTGCCCTAAGGTCTTCGTACAATACATGAATTTGTCTCCCATCTCTTCTTCAGAAGGTACCGAATGCCCTAAGGTTTCGGCCCTATTAATGTATTCTCCCATTTCTTCATCTTCAAAGAGTACGTTGAGCCCTAAGGTCTCAGTACTATCGTTAATATTTATAGGTTCGTGAGATTCGAAATCAAAAATTTCTACGGACGGAATGTCGATTTTGAAATCCTCCTCGGTGGTATTAAATACCGGTAAGTATGTTTTTCCGTTTGATTGAGTAACAAGTGCGTCTCCGAAGAACACCTTGTCAGCGAGGGTTTGTAAGGGTAAGTATCCAGTATGAATTTCTGGATTGGAAATGTGAATGCAACAAGGAGTCACAGTCCTTGCTCTAAGATGTAGCTTTTTATTTTCATAAGTGACAAAGGGAATGATGATAGTGCCGTGATGAAGACATCTATCCTTATAATTTATGATAATATCTCTTTCCTTCAAGAAAGCGTTTCCTATCCCGTCTTGGGGAATGCAAATAGAGTCTGATATGACATGGTGTTACGTCTCGTGGGGTCGCGGCTGCGAAAATTTGAATGCAGAGCTCGGCTTTTTCCACGAGACACGATCACTATTACGGGTACGCGAATCTATGCGATTCTCCCCGGGGATACCCGCAATCTGAAATTATTCGCGCTGGAACTGAGGTGATCGGATTATTGCGTGGGACCTACCTGTGACTCTACTGTAATAAAGATAGCTTCGTCGATTGCTCTATGCGAAACGTCGTTGAGGTTGCATAAGTAATCTTCGTACGTAAACTGACAAAGCTCGCACAAATCACCGATTCGCGTGAGGGTAAGTCGGAAGTTGCAGACTCCGCAATTTATTCCGATAGGTGTTCCGCCTATGATTAGAGTATGCTTCCGAATCCTTGTCCAAAGTAATTTCGAGACTCTAGGTAAGGTGGAGTAGCATGAAATGCAGAGAGCTGCCTTAGTCTCAAAATGGATGTACCCGACACCAACTTGGCAATAGAATAAGGGTTCAGACGGTACAAAGAGATTAACTTCTGGAGGAGGAGTTATACCTCTAAGGGTGAGTGGGCACATTTGTGTTTGTTGCGTAATCGAATTGATAATGCGTCATTCGCTCGTAGATCTTCGGTGAACCCGGCAGTTATCGAGAAGTTAGTAGTCGTCGGCAAAACCGTCGGTAATTGTTCAGTAAAACACTGGTAAGGTGCCAGTAAGGTGTCGATAACCCGTTGGTAAAAGAACGTTCGTCGGTATATGGTTGGTAATGTCGGTATAAGAACGTATGTTGGTATATAGTCGGTAATGTCGGTAAAAGAACGTATGTCGGTATATTGTCGATAACGTCGGTAAAAGAACGTATGTCGGTATATCGTCGGTAATGTTGGTAAATCGAAAGTGTTCTCAATTGATTATTGTTTAAATGACTACTTTGTTGTACGGATTTACGTAGTTATTTCTTGAGACACAAGATTTTTAAGAGATTGAACTATTTGCGTTTTTCCGTGTTAGAATTCCGAGGGTGGCACCGCATGTGGTGGTCGACCCTAGTTTTATAGCCCGACCTTTTTTTTATAGCTTCCGCAGTGACGATGGAAAAGAGGAAAAATGCGTCGGAGATTTTTCTAGAATGTTCCCTTCCACGTGGTAGAAGCGTCTCTGAATTTGCTAACACGCGCGATTCCTTAGGTTAACGTGAATTTCACTTACCTTTAGTAGCACTTTCTTGATCGTGTCGGCTCGTACTTGGAGGTAGTGCGTGCGGCGAGGGTCGTTCACTGGGATGTTTGGCGGCGGCAGGCGTCGTGGTTGGAACGTTATTGGTATGCACTTCCACTGTAGGAGTTCGTCGTTGTTATTATTTTTAATGTTGAAAATGTCCTCGTATTCAGGATCGGCCTGATACTCCACTCCGAGAAATTGAGAATATTCCTCGGTCGCTGATTCACGATAGAGTCGGTTTAGTTTTCGTAGTTGATTCTTCCTTCCCGCGCGTCACGTCTTAGGCATATTGAATTTGATGCATCCTCTGAATGATTACTCAAATAAGGAGGGTTGATATGCGGCGGACCTCACTATCAATTCCTTATTTTGGCAAATGCTGAGAATGTTAATTTTAACTGTGATGAGCGGTGGTCCGCTCCAAAACAGTTTAAATTATTCTGAATTCAAACGCCGTATGACAGATTTAAACGCTATCGTATTTTATCACGGGAGTGGAAGTTTTGAAGAGTACTGAACACTAGTTTTCACACATGAATACACTGATTTATTCGTATAGTAGTACAGGATTTGAAACTAGAACTTAGAATTTAGACTTAGACTTAGAATTTAGATTTTAGAGTTAGGATATTGTACTTAGAGTTAGAATTTTAGAATTAGAGTTAGAATTTGGACTCAGAGTTAGAATTTAGAAGTGCGACTGTACTGTTCGGTGTCGCGCAGAGAACTGCCGAAATTCGGGACTGCTCTGAGGTCCTTCGTTTCGGCGGCTCGGGCCTGCGGCGGCCTGGAGAGGGGGAACTCTCCGGAGTAGGGGCTCTCACCGTGGTGGTAGACCCTTAGGCGCTACGAAGCGCCACGCTTAGTTTCTAGGCGGAGTTAAGCGTCATGGCCGGCTTTGGCGCGCTTTTCAAATGATGTTTGATAGTTTTAGGATTTATTTCTTATAGATGGAAAAAAATTTACATACCCGGACATAGTAATGAAGCCGGACGTGACAATGGAATAAAGTAGGTCTGTCCAACAGATGAATGGTTATGGAACCTAAAGTTATTATAGTTTCAGAAGAGATCCCTCGAATGGATATAATATTATCTTTATTTAGATTGACGTGAGGTAATACGAATTGTTGTTTGATAAGATTTATACCGGAGCCAGAGTCAATCATGAAGTTACATTCATGAGATAAATGCGGGGATATGAGTTTAACAGAAGGTAAGTCGTTGTGTTTGAATTCTCTGTCTACACTGCAGATTCGAGTAATGTGGTTGGAATAGATTTTTGAGTGAGAATCATGTTTGTCGATTGGGTGCGTCCTATCGGAGCTTCGTTCCGGCGGACGTCGGATTTTTCCGGAACGCTTTGGGGGTTTCCCGAATTAGCAAAAGAAGTGCTGGGTCGAGCTTGATTTTGCTCGAGTGATCTTTTATAAGCAAGTTTCCGACATTCGCTCATGAAATGACCGGAACTCTTACAATAACGACAGATTTTAGTAGCTGGAAAATTTGGTCCTGGTTGACCTGGTGTCAAAGGTTTAATAAAGGGAGCAGTAGAAAAAATATTATTGCGTGAATTATTAATTATAGGGGGGTTATTATTAACGTTATTTACGGTTTGTCGTGCCGTCGGATAATTTATGTCTGCACGAGGTAGAGTATAAGCACGATTAAAGGCGATAGTTTTCTTTCGAAGGTTTTCTGCTTCTAAAGTTTTAGATAATTGGATGGCTGTGACAATGCTTTGTTCAAAAGTATAGGGTCGTTCTAATTTCACGCGAATTAATAAATCAGAAGGTAGTCCGTTAATAAAACTATTAGTAACACTTTTCTCAATGTTATCTTTAACTTCGTCGTCAAGATTTCCGCAAATATCAGCTTCTCCGTCTATGATTGCCGTTCTTAATCCTTGAACACGCGCAATGTAATCAAAAATGTTTTCGTTATGTTTCATGAATATGTTTGCTAATTCTCCTCGATATTGATCAATAGATTTGTTCGGACCGAAAATAAGTTTTAAACGTCGCGTTAAATCTCGTAAGCTATTGAATTCGACTCCTTCGATTGCGGCATAGGCATGCCCTTGTAATTTGTTAATAATTAATTGAACAAGAAGATATTCTTGATATTCAGGGATTAGTTGAAGTGCTCTTTCGCAAATTTTCGTGAAGTGGAGGACGGACATTTTGTGACCGTCGAATTTAGGGATCGTGTCTATAGCGTCTTTTAGACGAATAGGGGAGTTTTAATGAGAAGGAGTAGGTGGTCTTTGTGTTTCTATTTTATCATAATGTTCCTGCATAGTGTTAGAATGTTCGACTATATCTATACGTCGCGACAAGCGAGTTACTTGCTCTGATAATTTTTCCATAAGGGTTAATTGTGCAGCTAATTGTTCTGAAATTCCGGTTACCGAACCGTCTTCCATGTTTCTATCTTGCTCTAATGTCTGTTGAAATGAAAGTAAATTTTCTTCTCTATTTCGTAATGTTTCAGCTTGTGCTGAACCAAGTCGCCACCTTGGGCGAATATTTCGGATGGCTGCAAGAGTGCGAAGAATTTATCGAAGAGCTGGAAGAACGCAGCCGTGCCAAGCGTCCGCGTCTCTCGATTGGACATAGACAATCTCTGGTGGCGAGAATAGCGCGACTCAAGGGTGCAAAGGTGCGCTTGCAGAGACAGTATGTCGGTGAATCCATGTTTAGTGGTGGATTTAGTGGCGGCGGCAATAACGCGCAAAGACTCGTTTGGCACGAAATTGATACGGCGTTCGATAACCGTATACTTACCGGTGCGATAATTAACGCAGACCACATCGAACCGCGTCAGTTTTTGGAAAATGCCGCAGACATTGTAGTCGAGAACGTGGAGAATGTGCTGCAGAGACACATCAGTGTAAAAGTGAACACCGTTTTCAACGGTGAATTTGTGTCCGGTGACAAGCGTGCCAATAAAAGTATCAACACGAGAAACTTTGAACTCTTTTGCACGTCCGATGTACGCGAGTGGTACGAACGCCGCGTAATCGAGCCCACGCTAGCATCGCTAGAAGAGTTCCAGGAACGCGATAGCGGCTGGGCATTGTCGCGGATAATAGATTTGACAGTAAATATTAACAAGTATAATCCTATGCGCGCGGGATATCGTATCACATTACCGCAAAAAATTGTAACAAAGAGAGCGGTTGTTAATGTGCGATCAGCGGACAATGCGTGTTTCGCATGGTCAGTGGTGGCCGCTCTGTACCCCGCTGATATACATGTGGATCGAGAATCCTCCTATCCGCATTACACCACAGTGCTGAATCTCCAAAACATTGAGTTTCCAGTGACTGTGAATCAAATTAAAAAGTTTGAACTTACAAACGACATCTCCGTAAACGTGTACATCATCGAGAACGAGAACATTGTCCCGTTGCGTCTTTCAGAAAAAAGAAGGACAGGCACGTCAATCTGCTGTACGTGGAGGACGAAAACAGCGTTGGATATAAAATTATTAACAAAATGGGACGGACGGTACGGTGCAGAGGCAATGATCGCGAAACCAAATTTTCATAGTACGAGCATATTTTCGGAAAAATTAGTTGCCATAGAATTACGCAAACTCGAAGTAAAATTCTACAAACCAATCTACGTCGGCATGTGCATACTCGACATATCAAAAGTATGTCTTTATGAATTTCACCACGAATACATGTCACCGCTCTATCGTGACAATTGTAGACTAATGTACACCGACACGGACAGTTTAATTTATCAAATTAAATGTCAGGATGTCTATGAAAATTTGAAACGCGATATCGCTCGATTCGATACCAGCGATTACGCCGCGAATAATGCGTACGGTATACCGCTCGCGAATAAAAAGGTGCCGGGTCTGATGAAAGATAAGAATAACGGCGCGATAATGACCGAATTCGTCGGGCTTAGAGCAAAAATGTATGCTTTGCGGGTGGATGGTAAAAAGGACACTAAAAAGGCAAAAGGTGTCTAAAGTAACGTCGTAACGCGTAGTATAACATTCGACGATTATACGCGTTGTCTTAATGACGAAATTGAAATGACGCGTCAGCAGTCATGCATAAGATCGAAATTGCATAAAGTGTATACCATCAGCAAGACAAAAATTGCTCTAAATCCCTACGACGACAAACGGTATGTCGTACTTGAGTCGACCGACACCTTGCCGTGGGGACATTATAAAATACCGTTGTAAATTATATTTATTATATTATTATATTTATTATATTTATTATATATATTATATTTATATTGTGAGGATGTATTAATGAGAAGTATATATTTTTTGTTATATATTTTATATATGGTATACAATATATATATTATGTTATACAATGATTGAATAAAATAACATTAAATAACATTGTTTTTATGTATCCAAGAGTTGTGCGAACTGTCGAATCCCAGCCATTTCACGTAAACCTCGTCACCACTCCTGCGCAGTATTTTCTCCACGAGGTACACATCCGGACAATTTGCGCGATGCAGCTCGTGCTCGTAAAACGCTCCAGCGATAGATGTCTTGCGATAATCCTCGAGTAGATATGTTATGGGATTAGTATGCTGCACTTTAACAATCTTAAACACCTCGGTTGTCCGTCCAATTTGGCGTGTAACCCTTCTCGAAAAGTTGTTTGTACTTGCTGACGCGTACCTGATCACCTACTTTAAACTTTGCCGGGCCCGCGATTTTTACACGATTGTACACGGTAGCCAAGAGTCTTTTGGCGATCGCGGGGGTAACGTCGGCGGGTCGCATACCAATCGTTCGATGCTTGCGTCCGTTGTAATCTGATACGAGGCGTGGCAGTATGTCGAACCACTTGTAAGTGCCATTTAGCGTAAACATCTTCCACATGTCGTTCTTTAGCGTGCGATTGAATCGCTCGACGACCGACGCCTTCAATACCGAATATGTCGAATAGTGATTAATGTCATGTTTTCGCATAAGTCGTTGCACATCGGCGTAAAATTCCTTCCCGTTATCGGTTTGCATGTTTTTCGGACATCTCTTGCTGTCTCGAATTATCTCAGCGATTGCGTCAGCTGTCTCGCTTCTCGCTTCCTCCTTTACTCTTGAGTGGTACAGCCCACGCATACTTGCTCAACACATCGATGACGGTGAGTATGTAGTGGTAACCTCTGTTGAAACGGGAGTACGGACGCATCTCGACAATGTCGGCTTGCCACAGATCATCGTATCCTCGCACTATGACATGCCTTCGAGGGAAATTTTTTCTCGCTGACGCGTGCAACTCGTTTACCAACTGCCTTCTCTCCAAACTATGTTGCTCGTTGTTATTTTCACTATTCATTCTCGTTCGTTCACGTTCGTGCCACGTTGTTTCGAGGTTCTTTCACGTTCGTACCACGTTGTTTCGGGGTTCGTTTACGTTGTTTCGGGGTTCTTTCACGTTGTTTCGAAGTTCGTTCACGTTGTTTCGGGGTTCGTTCACGTTGTTTCGGGGTTCGTTCACGTTGTTTCGGGGTTCGTTCACGTTGTTTCGGGGTTCGTTCACGTTGTTTCGAGGTTTGTTCTGTTCACGTTGTTTCGGGGTTTGTTCACGTTCGTACCACGTTGTTTCGGGGTTTTTTCGGGGTTAGGTAGTCGTTATAGCGTTGTTCACTCCCGTCCTTGACCCATTCGAAAATCGTCTTTGACTCATTTGCAGCCTTCTTCACAGTCGTTTCTGATCCGTTCGCAGCCGCTTTTGAATCGATCGTAACCGTCCCTGACCTGTTCGCAACTTTTACTGAGTTGGTGATAGCCTTGTATGTAACCTTTAAGGACTTGTTCGTAGCCTCGTTCGCAACCCTGTTTGACATGATCGTAACTTCGATCGTAGCGGTCGCGTTCACCACCGTTTCCAGGTCGTTCATTGCTGTTTCCGGGTCGGTCACTGCTGCTTCCGGGTCGGTCACTGATGCCACTCATTGTTGTTTGGTAGTACGCTGATAATCCTTCGTGTTCGCTCGCAACCACTTCTTCTAGACGTTTGTTTGATAGATAGACGTTTCCGAGCCAACCGCTCATTAGATGTCTGAGGTAGTGTTTGGTGCACGCAAAAGTTCTTTTATCGCAGTCTCCAACGCTCGTACATCCTTCTCTAACGCAGTCAGCTTCTGATCTAACTCTTTCTGTTGGACCATCAATGTTTTAAAGCACTCTTCCAGGTACAATTTGTTGACGGCATCGGTATCCGCCTCAGGTTGCGCTACACGGCGAATCTTGCGTGATCTCGCGTCATAATTTGTAGCGACGCGACATAGAGCGTTTTTACGCACACATCTTCTCATCAATGTGTGCCAATGATCGCCGGTTGTATCAATTCTCCTCTCGAATAATCCAAATTTATTGATAGACATTTTTTGCAATGCTTTGTAGAGTGTCATCGCATCATGCGATGGACTGAATAGATTGTCGGAACCCTTGTTTAATTTATAATAATGCCCGCTTCCCGCAGCAGTTCCTCGATGATTGACAGGATCTCGTTGTCGTGCGCGTTGTTGCCGGCTTGGCGCGAAGCGTCGAGCAATTGTAGGCGATCCACTAGCTCGTTAGGGTCGTCCCAGTGCACGTAATCAATCTTATTGTCGGTTAGCGTCATAGCGCGAGGCATTCCCATGCCAGATTTTGGGCTCTCTACCCGCGTCAACGGTGCGATTATATATTTGTACTTGTCCCCCTTGCTACCCTTCACACGACCTTGCGCATCAAAATTGCGTTTATACACGTTTGTCGTCAATAATATGTGTTTGTATTTTTGCAAATCGTCATCCCGGTAATCAGGTTTTTTCTTGAAGATCAACTCGTACAATCCGGGCGTTCCAATGTACCGCGTGTCGCCTATGATTATATTGTCATCTTTGTCAATCGCGAATCGCTTGCTGCCGAGCCGCATTTCATTCTCGCCGAAATAGACTCCGTATACATTATCAATTTCTTTTCTTTCTTCTCATCAGCACCGAGGAGAGCGTCCATGTACTTTTGTCCTAATGGCCCCCAATCCTTTTGCATCATTTATCGACCTTCCGACGATCTTAACCAGTGTCGAAGGAATATTTCGGGCGGGTTACGCGTGGTTTCGAAAACATTTTCGTCTACGAGTGCTTTGGGTATCACAGGTTGTGCGCTTATCGGTGTAGATGTTGTCGACAGTGATGAAACGTCTATTGAATGGCCACTTCAAAAATAGCATA
>NW_028190953.1:28166-42360 GCF_048542155.1 Nylanderia fulva
ACGAATCCCGAAACCATCAGAAACACTTCTTATTCCCTCACGCCTAAATCAAGGATCGTCACAAAGATCGGGAACGAACGAAAATGCTCTCGGGAATTGCCAACGTTATATAGAAAGAAGACACCTGGGTACAGTTCACACACAAAAGCGCAAATAAGACATTTTGCCACCTCAAAAAAACTACGACCCCCCCATGCATCTTTACCTGGAGTTTTTTAACACCCGGGACCATTAGTGTCAGTGGATCTAACCCAGCAAAAACATAGAAAAATAAGAGACCACATCATGTTTCCTGCAGAGAAAAAAACCGGCACTACTCCAACGCCATTGCCCGTGTGGACTCACTGGACATCCAGTTAAACGCCAACTCCGTTCGCTATACAAACTACTAGAGAAGAATCACTCAATAAAATCGTAGACAACACCGTTGCGAAAATATGGAGAGGATTCATGAGCTTTGGATCAGCCACGGGCCGGAGTCGTTGGAAGTATTTTATGATCGTTCGTATTGCTAAACTGGCAATCGATCACATTCATGGATACGCGTTACACCACCGTATATAGATGTAGTCTACACCTGATAGGAGCACTATGGGACTCTCTAACTAATCTCTTGCTTCACCTCAGCCGCAAGAATATAAACGAAGAAAAAGAAAAGAATAATTTCCAGAAGATGCCACACCTCTTGCCATCATCTCAGACTTACCCCCTGCATTACCAAGGGAAACCACCCGGTGATAAGTCAGCCTCAACTTCAAGGTTATAATATGAGAACGACCTGAAGAATGGAATCCACAATATCACCGTCCCTCAAACGTTTAAAGACTTGCAACAACATCTCTTTTAAACTAGAACAAAACCTAGATCAACGTCGGGTTTTATTCTTTAAAAAGGAGGGGAGATGTAACGTCCAGACAAATTTCAAAATTTTTAATTTCCCTTTAATCATTAATTTTTTTTAACCTATTAGTTCATGACAACTCTAACTTGCATGAAGACCGGCATTAACGAATATTTCATTTTTGGGTATATAAACCCGGCCCCCCCCCGGCACGGAACTGCAGTGAATTCGCCATCCATCGGCCGCAGTTGTCTGGACAGTCGATGAAGGCCAAGACGAAGCTCGGCATGGGCTTGAAACGAAAAAGAGGAAGACGAAGAGGAGGGTACTTTCGGCAGCGAAACGAGGCGGATTTTTGCCGATTTTACCAATGCTGGGCGCGCTCGGATCCCTGGTTGGCGGAGCGGCTGGCGTAGCAAAAGCGGTAAACGACAGAAAAGCCGCGCAACGTCAGTTGCAAGAGATACTACGCCACAATCGCGCTATGGAAGGTCGCGGACTGTATCTCGCCCCTTACAAATATGGACGAGGAGCGAGGAAAAAAAAAACGTCAAAAAAACGTTAAAAATGCCGCAAGGTGTAACTACAAATGTGCAATTGCTACAACTTGCAAAACGTATGCACATTCCATATTTTAAAGGTGTATTTATGCGCAATAATTTACCGATAAATGGCGCGCGAGAAAATGAGAGCGGTATCGTCAATCTGGACAGCACAGACGGTCCTGGCACTCATTGGGCGGCGTATGCAAAAAGGGGAAATCGCGCAATCTATTTCGACAGTTTTGGCAATCTTCGACCATCCGAGGAATTGGTGCGATATTTAAACGTGCCGAAATTGGAATACAATTACACCTCTTATCAAACGTATGATCAGAGTATTTGTGGACAATTGTGCTTGCAGTTTCTCCGAGAGATTGAATTTTAGTTCAACTTGCAGCGAATTTAAAGACTGACATTGCGTTATTTAACTCAGTTTTGTCAACATGTCACTAACACTAACATTGACTGGGAAGAGTAGCGTCCTCGCGGCGACATACTTTTTGCCCATAGATTTGAGCGACGCGGACTACGAGCTCGGTCTGACAGATTTTGAAACTTATCACACTATATCGAATGTGAATTCCTCGAATAATAAATTTTACTACGGCACAGACGACGCGGAAATTACGATTCCCGAGGGATCGTACGAGCTGCAAGCGATACATGAATTTTTGAAACGCGCACTTTCCCGAAAACATAATGCTGTTAGCAATAAAAGTGTCGACGATGAAGATTATCCAATCGTGCTCCGCGCTAATTACAATACGATGAGAAGCGAGATCAAGTGTGCCTACAGAATAAACTTTAGCATGCCCAACAACATTGGATCGCTGCTGGATTCTCGAATCGTATACTGCAACCGCGAAAATGGCACAAATCGAACATGGCGATTAATATTATCAACGTGAACATTATCCGCATAGGAGTGTACGTGACCGCGGGTGCATACAGCAACGATAAACTCGTTCACCACGATACACGAATTTTCACCGAGGGTACCACCAGAATATAAAATATCGGAAACGCCGGCGCAGATCATTTACCTACCGGTCTTCGTACGGAGCATTACTGATTTAGTGTTACGCGTTACTGACCAGGAGGGGCGATTGCTCGATTTTCGAGGTGAAGAGATAACAATTAGATTGCACGTACGACGGCGGGCCACCCTCGTGCGACGGGATGCTCGTGTTGAATAAAGACACGAAGAACACAATCAGGCCAGCAGCAACATCATTCGCTAATATCAAATCAACCGCGAAGAAGAGATTCACCTCGTCAAACGTTGCGTTTTTACAATCTTTGGGATTTGAGGTGCGCGCCATCTGAACAATGACTGAGATCTCAACATCGAGGAAGAGCCAGTCTTTGACGATCGCATCGTCAAGATTGAGACTCACACATACAACCCGTTTGCCAACACAACATTTGGATACAGCGACGAGATAAGAATACCCATACAACAACAGGATTTATATACGTTGCCGTATGAGAGTTTCCTCTACATCGAGGGTGAAACTGCGGATAACTCATCCAGTTGAGGGATCCAATGTGATGCTGGGAAATAATTACGTCGCATTCATGTTTGACGAAATTCGCTACGAGCTCGATGGCGTGGAGATTGATCGCAACAGGAATGTGGCAATAACAAGTCTGCTGAAAAACTATGTGACAATGTGCATCCGATAGAAGCGTGATTATGCGTAATGCAGGCTGGGATAGCCCGACTACTGTGAATGGATACTTTAATTTTTGCGTACCGCTGCACATGTTGCTGGGATTTGGCGAGGATTACAAACGCGTGGTTATTAATGCGCGTCATGAGTTGATCCTAATACGAGCGCGCAACGACAATAATTGTCGGTATGGAAATTCTACACTGGAGCCTTGCGATCATCATATTCAAGATACAATGGGCGAATGCCACAAGTGTTGTTGAGCGAGATTAAGAAGCTGTCGATGCTGCGCGCTCTGGAAAGCGGACGTTACCTCAGCATGTTTTCCGCTCGTGGGGATCTATACGAATTTTCCGCTATTGCAGCGTCGACCAAGCATTCGTGGGCCATTAAGACCGCGACTCAACTGAAGAAGCCGCGATATGTAATTTTTGCCCTGCAGACAGGGTGGAAAAACGTCATGTCCGAGGATACGAGTTGATTCGACAACTGTAAATTAACCAACGTGAAACTCTATCTGAACTCGGTATGTTATCCGTAGGGGACGATATGAATCGGATTTCGATAGAAACAGATGGTCGATTCTTTTATGACACGTATGCGCGTTTCTCCCAAAAATTATTACGGATACGAGTATCTCGAGCCGAGCCTCACCATCACACGGTTTTACAAAACGGTCCGTTTGTGATTATCGATTGTTCTCGACAAAACGAATCGGTCAAGAGCGCAACGGTGGATGTGAGATTGGAGTTTGAGTGTAAGGAAAACGTGCCTAATAATACCACTGCGTACTGCCTCATCATGCAACGATCGCGTGATCCAGTAAAAACCGTTGACCAACGTTGTGCGCAAAAATCCCCTAAAATTGTTTACACAACTACGCGCGTGAGAGAGGGAAGGAAAAGGATAATAATCATGATGATGCGAGATGTCGATGTTAATGAAGTAATACCTTAGACTGACTCACAATCGAAGGGATCATGTCAGCACCAACGTTGTCGACCTGCAAGGTTTTATCCTAAACAAGGCGATTTATCGTGAAGAAAGCGGCATTCCTGAGAAGGGAATATCATGTCACACTATTTCTTCGCATGCCCTGTGCCGTGGAGCGTGCTTATAAAGTCGGAAAGGGCGCCAGGTTCAGGGATAACTCAGCATCATCACAGCTTGCAATGGGAGGATGGAAATGTTCCATACTGCATGGCTCAGCGCTTGATCACGGCAGCTATCAAGGGCATAAAATGAACAAGACGAGGAGGAAGAAGAAGAAGAGTCCTCTCTCGTGTATGTAAAAGGACTCGAAAAACGAGAGTGGCTTGCCGAAATAGTGGATGATGTGTGCAGCGGTTTCATGATTGAGACTTGGATGCCATATATGAAGTGTGCCTGCATTAAATAAATTAGACCCACATATACTCTATGATGGTAATAAACATGTAAAAAATTGCGCTTTACAAAATGTTTAAATTTTTTCAATGGTGGTCGGCTAATCGTGACGTCATCCGTTTTTGAATAAACATATTTTTTACATACTATTTTCTTTGTTATTTTTCCTACCGATATTTCTAAGAATTCTTTTACCCCCACTATTTTTAAAAAAATTTCTCACGCAATCGTATTTCTAAGAATTTCTTTTACCCCACTACTTTTAATAATTTGTCTTTTCCTCCAGATATATTTCTAAGAATCCCCCTCTCCTAATATTTTCAATATTTCTCTTTGTTCTTTCCCTCCAGATATATTTTTAAGAATTCCCCTTTCCTAATATTTTAAAAAAGACCGTTACTGATTATTAGTACCTTATTATACAATCAGTCTTTTGTCGACCGTTTAACTGAACGGTTCACTTTTTAAAACCCTCGGTTTTAAAGAAGCAGCAGCAGCATGAATTACTACATGCCGGACATGAAGAAACGTGCGAAGAAGAAATGCGACGAGTAAATATAACTTTTTTGTATCTTTTAATATTTTATATATTATATATTTTTAATTTTATTTTATCTTTTATCTAATTTTTTCAGCGTTCGCTGGAGCCTCGTGCGGTTCGCATACTTGGAAGACGATATGGGATTGACGGCAACGGAATTCAAAATGCTTCGAAATCGGCATTTGAGTGGATCCGCCGAGTTTGTGGAGATCGCCATAGGAGTCATCGGGGAAAAAAAGCATTACTATCTCTTGAAACGTGAAAGGACTCTACGAGCAACGCACGCTATCACAAGTACCTGAACAATGACTCTCCTCCAACAACGATGTGTATAATTGCATAAGTGTTTTGGGGCCCCTAACAGTGCATTTCACAAGATAAAACGGTACCAAGCTCATAAGTCTCGAATCAGCGGGCGTGCGCATGATGATGGGTTTAATCGACGTTACATCGTATGTTCGAGCTCGATTCATGTATCGAAATAATGTTCGATCGTTTGACGAGGCTCGTCGCAACGGTTTATATCAAATATACTCAATTCCCAAATTGCATCCACTTTTAACGAATGCGAGAGAATTGGTTTGAATGCATACGCGCTAGCAATGCCTTCAACATGCACCAACTTGTTGATTGCGAGCTGGTGGCTTTAGTTTTAATATTTTATAAAACTATATATAATTATGTATTAAATATAAGATAAATAAATACTTATATGTATATATCATGGTGTACTTTATTTGCGCTCAACCCGTTACATACTTTGCGAGATATAATTATTGTGTCAAAGACATTGCATTCAGCGAGAAAAAAATCGATAATTTTATCATACGAGATAAGATCATCCATGCTGCGGCAGAATCGATAATTTTATCTTACGAGGCGCACGCGACATTAAGAGACAGAAGACGCACGCATTCGAGAGAGAAGACGCAGCGTGCGAGAGTAAGAGAGACGCACGCATTCGAGAGAGAAGACGCAGCGCGCGAGAGTAAGAGAGACGCACGCATTCGAGAGAGAGGTAGCGCGCGGCGGTATACGCGCTCTCCCGTCGGAGCGAGAGTAAGAGAGACGCACGCATTCGAGAGAGAGGTAGCGCGTGGCGGTATACGCGCTCTCCAGTCGGAGCGAGAGAGAGAGGTAGCGCGCGGCGGTATACGCGCTCTCCCGTCGGAGTGAGAGAGAGAGGTAGCGCGCGGCGGTATACGCGCTCTCCCGTCGGAGCGAGATGGAGAGTTTGGTATGTATAGCGCGCGGCGGAACGCGGATGTGCGGCGAGGAGCGAGAGCGAGATGTTGCGGCGAGAGATGCGACGGGGTTTAACGAGAGATGCTGCGAGAGAGATGGATGTGGCGGCTCGGGGCGAGGGGGGAGAATGTTGCGACGAGAGATGCGACGGTGAACGAGAGATGCGCGAGAGAGATCGGGATTTTTGGGGGCTCGGGGGCGAGAGAGGATGTTGCGGCGAGAGATGCGACGGTGAACGAGAGGGATGCGAGGAGGGGATCGGATGTGGCGGCTCGGGGACTTCCGTTTTCCCGGGTTTCTGTGAGAAGGTTTTAGGGGCGTCGTTTTGGGGATTTGAGTGGAAAATTGAGGTGGTGGAAAGAAAGGGGGGGGTAGGGGAGGAGGAGGTGAGAAGCTGGAGGTGGCGAATGCAAGGGGAGTGCAGGCAGGTGGGGTGAGAAGGGAATAGAGCGGTGAGAAGGAAGAGAAGTGATGCAGGTAGAGTGAGTTGGCAGTTTGGAAGATAGATCAGGGGCCACGAGGGGAGAGGAAGGTACTAGGAAAGAGGAGTGCAGGTTGTAAAAGGAGAGGAGAGATAGGGGATAGGTGGTAGGTGCGGGGAAAGTCTCTAGTGGACAGAGGAACCAGTCGAGGATATAGGGAAAGTCACTAGCAGGGAGAAAGTAACTGAAATAGGGTATAGGGGAAAGTCACTAGGCATAGAGCAAAGGAAATATAGATGGAAAGAAAAGAAATAAAGGAGATAGAAAGATTAAAGAAGACGGAGAAAATGGGAGAGAAGAGGGAGCACAGGGTCGGCAGAGGAGGTTTTGAAAAGGAAAAGGGAGGAATTAGAGGAAGTAGGATTGAGAAAGGAGAGAGAGGAAAAAGGGGATTTGGAGTGGGCGTTCAGGAGAAGTAAAAAGGTGATAAGGTCGCCAGAGGTTGAAGGAGGGAGGAAGGCAGGAGGGATAGGGGAGATATTGAAAGAGATGGGGAGGGAGTGGAAGGAGGAGATAATTCAGGAGATGAGAGAGATAAGAAGGAAATTAGAGAAGAGATTCAGGAGGGAGTAAGAGGGCAGGAGGAGTTAAGGGAGGAGGTAAGGGCTGATGCTGAAAAAGGAAATGGAGAGCGAGGGGAGAAAAAGTGGGAGAGAGAAAGGGAGGAATTTATGGAAGGATTAAGAGATGGGGTGAAGAAAATGGAAGAATTAGAGATAGGAAAAAAGGGGGAGAGAGAGAAAGGGGAGAAGGGAAAGGAACGAGTGAGGAGATGGAAGATAGGATTAAGAGGATGGAATGGAAATGGGAGAGAAAGGAAAGAGAAGAAAAGAGAAAGAATGTGATAATAAAAGGAATTAAGGGTAGGAGACAGGTGGGGGGTGGGTGAAAGTGGGAGGTGGAGAATTATGAAAGAGATAGGTAGGGGTAGGGGGGGCAGGTGAGGGAAGTGAGGAGAATAGGGGGGGAGAAGGGACGGGACAAGTATAGCTTTAGTAAGGGTGGAGAATGGAGGTTAAAAAGGGGGATAATGGAAAAGAAAGGGGGTTAGGGAGGGAGGAGAGGATTGAAGAGGATCTAACTGGAAGAAAGAAGATTTATGTGGAGATTAGGGAGTTGGCGAGAGGGGAAGAAGAGGGGAGGAGGGCATGGGTAGGGTATGGGAGAATTTGGATTAGAGGGAAATGGTGGAGATGGGACGAGGTAAAGAGGAACTAAAGGAGGAAGGGCCCGGGGTGAAGGGGGAAAGAGGGAAGGAGGGAAATAGAAGGAAAGGGTGCTCGGGCGGGGGGGGGGGGGGGGGGAAGGGGGTTTTAAAAAAAAAAAGGGGAATGGGGGGTAAAAACAGGGGAAAGGGGGGGAAAAAAGGGGGGGAAAGGAAAAGGGGGAAGGTGGAAGGGGGGCATTCTGGAATGTGGCGGGATTAAGAAATAAGGACGCGGACTTTGGGAAGCGGGGGAGAATGGGACGTAATGTTTTTTTTTTTGGGAAAAATGGTAGATGAAAAAGGGTGGGAAAGGATAAAGGGGGGGGATGCCGGGGGGATAAAATGGGAGGGGCAATATAGGGGGAAAGTAAAAAAAAAGGGGTCGACCGAGTCCGACGAGGATAAAGTTAGCGAAACAGGTAAGCCGTCGACCGTCTCGACCCCCCCAAGATCGCCGGCATCGACCGAATGAAAAAATAACCAATTCGAAAGGGGGTCACTTTTTCGAGCAAAGACCCCCTTCCCTTTCGGGAGCGAACGGAGGAACTCCGAGCCAGCAGGGCCCCCTCGACCCCTCCACAACCCCGGGACTTCCGAACTACTAGGGGGGCGCCCCCCTTCTGGTATCGGAACCAAACGAGGAATGGGATACCGGGGGAAAAATTTTACTCGGCTTTCCGCCCCATTTTCTACCCCCCGGGGATATCAGGGCGGAAATGGACGGGAGATACAAGGTCGAATCAACCCCCGGGAACCGTTCCAGGCCTATTCCCGGCCGTATTGCATGATCGACGAGCCGGCGATAAACAACCCGAGAAAAGGTCGAACAAATCTACGAGAAATGGACCCTAAATACCAACTATACGCCCGCTGACCATCAGACCAGCCTCGGTGACCTGACACAAAGGGCCTCCGTACGAGGTATATTCAGAGGCGAAGAGAGGAAAGGGGGAGACCCCCGCCACCCAGGGCCACTTAGCCGCCGCCCATAAAACCAAAGGGGGTGCGCGGGCGCTGAAAAACACGGGGAAACATCGCCTAAGGGCAACCCCCCCCAAAAAATTTTCTGCTCCCGATCGGCAAGGACGGGTACTTACCCGGGGATTGTCTCCACCTCGGGAAACCCCGCCCGACCGGGAAGTACGGCCGTGGCCGGCCCAGGAATAGAGTAGGCCCCCGGGCCCGCACCTACGCGTACAGATACGTAAAACAAGGCCGAGCCCTATTGGCCCCCGGGTCCGAAATGCCTTCGGGACAAAGAAACCGCTCACAACCCAGATCCGTTCACCCCTCGGCACAGGCGGGAAACGGTGCGGCTGGCGCAACCCCCCAAAAACATATCGGACTGGTCCGCCTAAGTTTTCCGAATCCAAGGGGGGCCCCTGTCCCACAGAATTTCGGGGTGCTGCCTAGACTCACCCATTCTGATAGGAAATGGCCCGGGGGCTAAGGGGGGATGGTGAAAAACAACTAACACCGCCGGGCCACACAACGAACCACCGCAAACGCCAACTCCCCGCCTTTTAAACCCCGAGCAAAACCGATAGAAACACCCACTAAAGCCTTCCTAGCCACCGAGTCCCCTTTTCGATCATTCGGGCCCCACCATGGGGCCGAACTCACACCCCCTTTTAAACCCGGGCCCCCAATCAAACACGATCCCGCCCACGGAACCCCGGGCCCATGCAAGAGTGATCGCCAGGAATCGGGGAAATGTTTAAGAGGGGGTCTCAACCCCCGAAACGGATGGAGCTCCCCGGGTAGTCATTGTCCAAAAAAGGGACGGAACTAACCTTCTGCATCGACTACCGGAAGTAAACGCGCATCCGAAAAAGACCCTACCCGCAAACCCCCATCACCCCCCACACTCGAAAAATTACGGGGGGCCCAATATTTGTCTCCCCGACTAAAAGCGGGTTTTGGAAATTCCGAAACCCAAGCAAAGTGGGCCACACAGCCTTCACGTACCCGGAAAAGGCTGTACCAGTTACGGTCATGCCATTCGGCCCCATCCGCTCCGGCCACGTTCCAAGGCCCCTCAAACAGTCCGGGGCCCGGGTTTTGGACCCCCACTTTTGGTCTATTTGACGACATCGTGTCCCCACCGTACTTTTTGAAGATCCCCCCAAACATCGCGCGAGGTTTTCCCCTTGAGGGGCCCCAGACTACCCTAAATATAAAATGCCCTTCACCGAAGCAGCCTCAAGAAAACCCTGGGACACTTATCGCCCGGGACGGGGCATCCAGACCGACCCGGGAAAGGGTCAGCGCCATCACGGGGTGGCCCGTCCCCACCCGCTCCGTCGAGTCCCCATTCGGGGGAAGGGCCTCGTGGTACCGCGGTTCACCCCCAAATTTCTCCACCGGGCGCACCCCCCCCAAAAACCCTCACGAAGAAAAAACGCCGATGGGCCTGGGAGAACTAAAGAAAAACCCTTCCGACGGTCAAAGGCTTAAAACCGCCCCCAGTGCTCGCCTGCCCGGACTTTAATACCCCTTTCCTTTTAAAAACGGACGCCAGTCACAAGGAAATGGGCCTCCTCACGCAGGAATTTGAGGGAAAGGGGAGGCGTCATCGCTTACGCCAGCGAACACCTTTTCCCCCCGAAAGCAATTACAGGCCACCGAATTAGAGTGTCAGCCTAGGGGGAATCCGGGGAAAGCGAACTACCCGGAGGGGTATCGTTTACCCTAAAAACGGACCACCCGGGGTTAAAGTGGGTACGCAGCTCGAGGGTCCCCCGTCGACTAGGCCGCGGGTATTCGAGCTGCAACAATTTTGACTCGAGATCAAGACGTCGGGGGACACAGAACCAAGTAGCCGGCCTCTCGCGAGAACCCACTCACGCCCTCATCAACCAACCAACATGTCCCTGGTAAACCGGAACGAGCCCCGGGAGAAGCGGAACCGGGGACCATCCAGCTACGAGACGCGATGGGGGCCCATATCGCCCTACTGCAGACCTGACTTCCGGCACACACATCCGGGAACAAAGGAAAGAGAGCGTGCCACGCGACCAAAGATTTCCGAAAAGTTTGCGCCCCGGGGCTACACGAAGACCCCCAGCGGGACACTTAGGGGGGGGGGGGGAAGACATCGCCCGGGCCGCCCATTTTAAAATGGCCCGGGGGGGGGATGTTTGGGGGAAATCGCGCGATGTGCGCCGAGCAAAAAGGGGGGGCCAGGGCTATTTTTAAAAAATTGTGAGGGGACGAACCCCGGCCGGTTCCTTCACGCCACCCCCCGCACGGGACCCCGTACACAGGGCCCCCTAATCTGGGGGGACCCTTGCCGAATCCCGACGAGACAACCTGGCTCCTTTCGGCCCCCGGACCGATTTACAAAAAGGCTGGACTTTTCCCCTCCGGAAGGCAACGGCGCACAGTTGGGCCCAAGGGAACACCACGCGGGGTTTTATCGTCACGGGGTGCCCCGCAAATACACTAGACAAAGGAACGCAATTTACTTCCCGGGAATTCAAACAACTTTGGAGAGTTCGGATAGAGATCGCACCTCCCCCGTAACCACCCCATTGCAACCCGTGGAAAGAGCCAAAGAACCATAAAACCATGCTCGCCCATACGGGGGAGAACACCACCCGGGCGGGATGCCACCTGGACGCACTACAGTTTTGCCATTAACACCGCCCCCCCAAGGGCCCCGGGGTTACACCAGCATAAATCCTCACGGAAGAAGCTAGCCCGGGCCCTTTCTGGGGGACCGTTCGAAACCCAAAGAGCAAGAACCGGGGCAACCACCGGCAGCACCGGAGGCCCTTTGGGGTTTTCCGCGTTCACCTGGCCCGCGCGTTCCAGAAAAAGGGGGGGCACAAATCTCCCACGCCGGAATGGGGGCCCGCAACCGGAACCAGGGTGAAAAAGAGACCGACATCTTCACGAAGACGAGCTTCCCGAACCTCCCCTATTTAGCGGGCCAATGAATTTTGCCGCCCCCATTTTACCATCATGTAACCTCCGGGGTGACCGGCAAGTGGCACCTCCTGCAAACCAGGACCTGAAACCGGCCCAAGCGGGGAAACAGCCGACGAAATACGCGCAGGGAGTGACGACGAACGGCCTATCGGGGGGGCCAATAAACCCCAAAAGTATTTTCCGACTATACCCTCCTTCCTGGCCCAAACCACCGAAAAAAAAACGACAAAAAATTGTTTTACCGCTTCCCCGCGCCCCCACCCCGTCGAAAGGGATATAAAGGGGAACACGAGCCGCAAAGATCGGCCTAGTCCCACGATGAGCTCGCCAAGGAACGTGAACGACCCGTTCGGAACCTCCTCCTCATCCGACACAGCGGTGGAGGGTGGAAGCGGCGACCAACCCCGCACCACCGACGCCGGGCAGAGTGCCACGTTCCCCCCCCCGGGACACCCTCCAGCGGGCCGACAGGGAGACAGAACGGGCGATCATCCTCCCACCCCCCTCCCCAAAGGGCACCCTCACGGGGCCAGGGGTATTAAAGGCTTTTCGCCGCCCCGGCCCGAGCGAACGCCCGGCCCCACACCCCCCGGCCGGGGGGCCCTCGGGGGCCCTAACATCTCGACCCCCGCACCACCGAGTCCCGACCCGGGGAAACCCTTGGGCCCCCGTCCCGGGGCCCATCAGCGACCACCACCATCCCCCCCGCCTACGTTTGGACCCCGCGACCCCCCGCGGCCCACCCCCCGCACCCGTGAACACCCCTGCGACAAACCGCCAGTCTCGGGGGGACGGCAACCCTGGTGGAGGTCCCCTTCCACGCCGCCCGATCAGCCGGAAGACGGGTCGTACGGCGCGGGGAATATCATGCTTGACCGACGGTCGACCAGGGGCCCCCCCCCCTGCCCCCACCCCCTTAAAAAGGGGGGGGTGTAACACCTATAATGGGTTACTAAAATGCGCCGGGCCGAACACCTCCCGACGCTCCCGGGCCCACCCTCCCCGGGCGCGTGATCCTCCCCCCCGGGGGTGCCCCCAAAACCTACAGTAAGCACGTGGGGGGAAACCCCCACCGGGATATAAGCGGCTCGTCCAAACCGGCCCCCCCTGTCCTATCTATCCCCGACACCAACCTCTGGGTTACTCGAGGTTCCCAAAACCAAAATTCCTGACAGTGACGAAAGGGTGTACCCCCCTTTGCTGCCGGGAGTTCCCCGGCGTTCGACTTCCCTTTTTCCAACCGACGGGGGTGGTTTTTTCCCCTTCCTGCCTGGGAGTACCCGGCGTTCGGTTCCTTTCCCTCCAACCGACGGGGGGTTGGGTTTTTTTAACCCCTCGCTGCCTGGGAGTACCCGGCGTTCGTTTTCCTTTCTCTACGAAAGACGAAGGTGGGTTTAACCCCTTTTTGCCGGGAGTGCCCCGGATTCGGTCTCCTGGTCCGGCCGAGGGTGGGTTTGCCCCTTCGCTGCCTGGGGGTACCCGGCATTTGGCTTCCCCTCTCCGGGCGGCAGAGGCGGGGTGCCCCCTCTGACGCCAGGGTGTACCCGGCATCCGACTCCCGCAGCGCCCCCGTGCCGGGCCCCCCGCGGCCCCGCAAAAGCGAGATCGTTTTGTCCCTCCCGGGATTTATAATAAGTTTGGGGTTCCGCTAGACTAAGTGGGTTTTATCAAATGTAAGTAAACTTGAAAAAATTTTGTACTTTGAAAAAAGGTACGCAAGTTTGGCCTTCCCTTCCCAATCCGTTCGGCGAGCCGTCCGAGGCTAACCGAAATCCCTACCGTTACAACATAATAGGGGAATGGGGGGTAAGAGGGGAAACAGGGAATTTGAGATAGGGAAAGGGTGGCTGGATCAAATCCCTTAATGTGTGGTTAGAAGGGAAAGGGGGAGGGGGAGAAAAAAAGGAAAAAAGAGGAGGGATGGAACTGGACGGGGGAGGGGGAAAGGGGGAATTTTGGGGGAAAATGGGAAATTTTTGGGGGAAGCAGAGGGGGGAACAAAAAGAGGAGGGTGTAGAGGGGGGAGGGGGGGGGGTCCCGGGTGTTTTTGGGGGGGGGGGGGAAAAAAAGGGGGGTGGGGTTTTGGGTTTTGGGGGGGGGGGGGGAGTTGGTGGGGGGTGGGGGGAAAAGGGGAAAATACGAAAGAAAAAGAAGTAGAAGGTTTTAGAAAAGAGAAGGAGGAGGAGAAAAGGGGGAAAAAAAGCATGGAACGGGAGGGAAGGGGATTTTTGGGGGGTGGTTGGAGGGAAAGGGGAAAGGAAAAAAAGGGGGAAATGGGAGAGGGGGGTGAGTGGAGGAATGGCGTTTTTAGAAACTTTAAGGGGAAAAAAAAAGGGGTGGGGGG